>NC_089794.1:61066319-61068819 GCF_040412425.1 Macrobrachium rosenbergii | reverse complement strand
TTCTAAATCCAACTTTTCAGGTAGCTTGATGCATTTTCAAGGTTGAAAAAGAGGTTAAAATAATGAATAATTTTAGGAATGAGATAAAAATTATATACAAATTTTATTTTTCTCTCCTTATTTATATTTAAAAAACAACACGATGAGACCGTGAAAACACAGGACAGCTACCCATATTGGAAGTAAATGTTAGACTAAAAATAGAGGTAAATATAAGTGAAGGGGAAATGCGAAAACAAAAGCATTAGGCAATGAACAACCGTGTTGACGAAGATCGGTTGTTAAGCGTTGGAACAAATAGTTTGATCACTATAGACTCCTGGATAGTCAGTTCCTCCTCACTCTGTACTTTCCCAAAACTTTAAAATCGTTGATGCCTACTGTATATGAGTTTTGTGTATCTTTACATGATTTCTTATATTAGATAGGGGAGGACTGGACAGTTTGCTCCCAATTCTGTAGCTCACCCCTGATGAGAGCAGGTTCGAACCCGCATTGGTCTCCCAGTGCGTCTGATATACGTGCCCAGACTATATCTGGGACAGGTATATTTATAAATTACATTGGATGCAAGCAGAGGACTCTCTCTATCCTTAGACTGGAATAATGGTTCGTGGGTTCTTCGGAATTAGCTTTAACCTTAAAGCTGGTAATTCCTTATTAATAAACTAATACATTTTCTCCCTAATTTATTTTCATGCAAGAAGGGGAATTTTGCATACAGACGTAGTTTGGGAGCTGTATGAAGTACAGGCAGATCAATCATCTTAAGATTAATCAGCCTGTTAAGAGATCTATAAAATATAGCGAGTGGAAATCAGTTGTTTTTGAATTGATTGGTCAAGAACGTGATCATCATAGAAGGCAGTCCAACTTGAAGTAAGCATGAATGCCGTGTGAAGAAGTGTAGATACAGAATTCATCTTAAAATTAAAGAAACGGGAACTGTAAAAATTGGTACCCAGACCGGTAGAAGTGCTTTTCCTGAAAATGTCAGTGTGGAAACCCCTCTCATCCTTCGTGATTCGGAGGTCCAAGAAAGGAAGCGAGTTGTTGGACCCTTTTCTTTAATTTTAAGATGAATTCTGTATCTACTCTCCGAGCCAATTGGCAAAATGAAATTATCAAAGAGATTAAGACCAGTGAAGATGAAAACTTTCATACAACCCATTTGAGACTAGGAAAAACTGCGAACTTTATCAAAAATTTTTCTGCTTTTGATACTGCAATAGAAAAGGTTAAACGGAGTAAATGTTGCCAGTTTTCTCGAAAGGTTTCTTGGGGTTTAAGAGGAGAATTTGAAAAGGGATAAGAAATCAAGGAAAACAGAGGTTACTGAAAAGTGGTCGAGCTTTTTTATCCTTTTGTTTATTGAGAAGTGAAAGGGGAATTGGGAACAAGATAGGATTTGTTGGTTGGAACGAATTGGAAAACTTTTGCCGGATGAAGGAAGTCTGGAGGACGAAGGGGGCCGGGAGTTTGAGGAATGGGGGAGTGGGGATAGATTTTGGAGAAGAAAAATTAATTTTGGTGGGTGTTAAGGAGATGGGGGAGAGGAGAACGCAGGTGTTGAGATGAAGCAAGAGAAATTGGGGGACTGTAGCCTTAGTGTTAGGAGAAGGTAATCAGGAAGTATACGGATTGCTCTAGGTCTAGTCATGTAAATAAGCGGCAATAGGACGAAATGGCGCCAGATCTCTACAGTGACGAAATAGGGATAAGGTACACGAAGAGAGAGAGAGAGAGAGAGAGAGAGAGAGAGAGAGAGAGAGAGAGAGAGAGAGAGAGAATGTGATGATAAGGAAAATGTCATAAAAGGAAATAATTATGAGCGGTAAAAAAATTAATGATTTAAAATAAAGGTAAAATAATTACCCTTAACATTCTTGCAACAAAGCTACTGGTTTTACACCGGTTAAAAGAATAAGCAAAACCATAGTAGAGTCATTTGCAGACTCTGGAGTATCTGAGAAATGGGATTGAAATGTCAAGTTGTTTTCAGAGATAGCTCTAGAATATGACCTGGTATATTCGAAGCATAATTTTCGCGTCCAAGCTTGTATAAAGAAAATCCGACACTGGATTTACACGATCGCTATACGCGCATACCCACACTCACACATACACGAGGATCATATGCACCAAGGTGCATATGCTTAAAGTAGTTTTGTGGCTTCTTGATAAATCCTTCCAGTAAAGAGAATGAAACACCATTGCAATAGAGCGGCAGGACATCTTAGCTCCATTCGCCCATTAACGACTTGGACGTTCTACATAAAAAAGAAAGTCTGTGTTAAAATGAAATTCACAGAATGTGGCAAAGTAAGAGGTCTTGGGATTACAGACGACATCAGAATAAGTCACTGTTTAGTAAGTGGGAACGATTTTGACTGGAAATAAAAATCCAAGAAGGCTTTTGACATGCAGGCAAGGAAATAATACTCCACTTCCAAGCTACTGACGGAGTCCTGCGTCAATAGCTTAGGAATAAAGCCAGGAT
>NC_089794.1:61046319-61061319 GCF_040412425.1 Macrobrachium rosenbergii | reverse complement strand
CCAAATAAAGTTTTGTTGGCAAGATAGAGTCCAGAGATCCACAACAAGCCTCTTATACTATTCAGCAATACCACGTTATCCATGGTTCCTTGCTGACATAAAATAGCTAAACGTCAGCCAACCGACTCACCTCGACTAAATGCAATATACTGTATGAGAGAGAGTATGGGTTGCTCTTACAATATACCTTGTAAAAGTAAATTTTATGCCTATCGAAAAGTACATTTTACTAGTTCTACAACCGATCTTATCCCAATATCAGTGAGAAGCTTTCTTTAATTATTGTTTGACGCTGGGCCTTCTACCTTAGAGTTCCCGACACTCGTGATTCATTGCAGTGCATTCGTTTCATGAATTCTTCTTCTCTAGATTTAAACATTTTTTTATTCAATGCTTCAAAACATCTGAATTTTAATATATCTTTAAAATATGGGTAAATCCTTCATTGTAATGGATATAGCCAAATTTTCTCCCTAGTCGTACAAGCGGAATTATTTCTGTTACTACTCCGTGTTTAGTTTCATACCAATTTTATTTCTGTGTAATTTATTTTGGTTGTTAACACATTCACTACCACCTTGTGTCTCTCGTTTGTAACACAAAGATTTTCTTATAAAGAGCGGCACTTAATTTATGCCTTTGTAAAAGTTTTGGTTAACAGAACATTATGGTAGTATAACATTAAGTTAAAATTGCTGTGTTACAATTCTTCAAATGTACTAGAAGGCACAGGTTTTATAGACGTACAGTCTACTCTAATGCACACTAATTATGGCGAAGTGTATTTTGTTTAATTATGCCGTTACTATAATAAGAATGTTAATATAGATTTATTTTGCAACAATAGACATAGCAAATACATTAGTCTTTGTGCTTCAATTAATAACTGAAAAATTAAATATTTTGCATTCCACTACAAATTAAAATCTTATATATACAAAAAGTATTCACAAAAACGAGAAAGTAAAACTAAATATTCTATATAAATGTAGATCAATTAAGACCTGATTAATTGGCAGACTTGAGAAAATCGGGGAGGGAGAGGACGGCTCCTATATGACTTCCATTGCAATTCCAGGGCCACATCCGTAGATATGATCAAACACGAACTTCATAGTTCTACGAACTCATCTTTTTTATCATTCTAAGATATTCTCTCCTTACTAGTTTTTTTTATTTGGTAACTACTGACTGATTTATAAAAGTTAGGACATAAAGAAAGCACTGGGGCACTTTCAGGCACTCAGTGCTTAAGACGGTAAAATAAGGGAGTTGTTCCGGCTGGACAACAAGATGAAAGAAAGGAAGAGGGATGGAGGTATAATAAAGGCTAAAAAGTGGTTGCAGCAAGACTCAGAAAGAACGCAAAAAAAAAAGAAATCCTTTAGTAATTCTTACACTGAACCAAGTGAGGTGTATTGATGCCACGAACCACCTATGGGGTTTTTGTAGTTTTGCTTGCTATCTTTATCAAATAAACTGTATAGACTAGACCAAGGAAAGTCTCCTTCATAGGGCACATTTTAGTTACTAAGGAACAAGTTTCATAATATCTCAAGAAGCCATTGTTACACCTGGTCTATTTCAACACTTGCTGGAACAAAGGTGGCTGTAACTCTAGATATGATTTTTTTTTATACCTGAGTGCGAAATTTAGAGCTTTTATACTTGACCAAAATATTCTGAAACAAAATTCCATGATTTTTGCTGTTTTCATCTGTTAACTTAATGAACTTCTGCTGTTGGTGCTTTTAATTTGTGCTGACGAGAATCCTACACGAGTCAAGAGAAGCACGTTCTCTATGGGAATTTAAGGTGCTAACTTTAAGGATTCTCTTCCTTGTGAATTTTCTAAATGAAGAAACTTCATGGCTCGCCTAGCGTCAAACAATGAAGTATTTGATATTTTTCACAACTATCAGTATTACCAAAGTTTTTCCTAGCGCAGAGTTAACTACGAATAAGACTTGGTAATAATTTTATGAACTATATTTCTTTATCTTTAATTGTTGCATCTGGGTGTGTGTGCGAGTTCATACGAAGACATGTATAAAGCATTATGAGAAGGAATCTGAAAAGCAAAATACCTATAGTAAAGAGTATTACTAAGAGAAGTACATAAATTTCATATAAATGTACTAGTGAAATAGGTAAGAATGAAAACTGATCTACTGTGGGATTCAGAGATGATGAAACACGGTTTTTCGGCAACAGCTTGTTATCAAAACATCGGATAAAGGTGAGAGTTGGCAGTTTTATATTTTATAACTCTATATTTTATAACCCTGCTAATTTTTGCAAGTATTATTTAATACCTAGTTTTGATAGTTTTGATATTTATAGACTAAATTGAAGTCGCCGATGCTGGAACCGAGAAAATCACAGAAAAGGATTCTAAAACCATTCATGATGTAAACATAACATGGTGTCAGGAGGCTCCGCCCATCCACCAGGAAGGTAGGTAGTAAGTCACTAACAGGTGAATAGTTATGTTTACACAGTCTAGTCTTCAACAAATTCGATAATGGCCAGCAGGATATGGAATCGTCCCCTTGGTTGCAAGACTGCATTTGTGCTGCGGCTTGACACTTTGTATACAAGCTAGAAGACCCTCGGCAAGATTTACTATAGCACGAATAGGTAATTATTTTTATAGTGGGTAATAGTTACTTGGCAACACTCATCTCAACCACCTTCCTTACCATTTTATTTCCTACTAAACTTGACCGCTGATACTGTAAAACACTTTGTTATACAATAGTTATTGATAGTGCTAATAAAAAATAAATAGGTGGATAAGACTTACATTATTTTGCATTGTAAAGATTATAGAAATTTGTACAAGTTCATGTTTGTTTGTTTATGCTATTCTGATGTTGATGGGACCAGAAAGATTATTCTGCATGTACAGTTTTACATAAAAAGATCCTTACAAGGCATATTGTAACTGTGTACTGTCCTCATAAATATATATATGTATACTATATATATATATATATATATATATATATATATATATATATATATATATATATATATATATATATATATATATATATATATATTTATATATATATATATATATATATATATATATATATATATATATATATATATATATATATATATATATATATATATGTATATGTATGTATATATATATATATATATATATATATATATATGTATATGTATATATATATATATATATATATATATATATATATATATATATATATATATATATATATATATATATATATATATATATATAGTATAATATATATTAAAATCAGTCCCTTTAGGCCTGAAATGACTGTTGAAATTTCATGAGCATGACTGCCAGCGAAATGCATTTATCATCAACCTTGCCCCCAGTTCCTGTCCTTGCTAATGTTAGCATCACCATCACAGTGAGTCAACATCACAGTTTCGCAGCCATTTGCAGTAATTCACAATAAGTCTGCAGAGAACGAAATTTTATTTCGGCTCATTGGCTAATGACCTCAAAATAACTGGCATTATCCGGGGGACATCAAATGAACTGCTGTTCATGCAGTGCATTTCTGCTATCAGCGCAATGAAACTTATCAGTCATTTCACGAAATGACTGAACGGATGTGTTGAAAAACAACTTTTTCAGCATAAGTAATCACCGTATTGATGGGCCAGAGTGATTTCAAAAGTCTGCTCAGTGATGCATCATCAGTCAGATGGTAGGACATCCGCTAGCTCAGTGCCAATGGCTCAATCACCACCACCCACCCCATGAATGGACAAGTACCAACACTACATTTTATTGAATTGCTAAAGGAGCATCCATCTGTTTGGATATCATATAAGCAGTACAAGATGAGAAACATTAGGAGTAAGCTTGGAAACCATAAAATCAGACTTATCAAGTTTTGTAAACTATATATAGAATGAAGACATCACTAAAAATAGCACTACTGAAGACAATTCTATAGGGAAATGTCTGCAATCAAAGAATCACATAAGTCTGGAGCTGGCATAGATCTCTACACTCTGAAGTTATGGTATTTTGATGAGCTGAATTTCCTGGTTAACGGAGAAGCTTATATCCACTTCCAACTTAGATGAAGGAGAAACTACTATATACAAGTAAGTTCATAATTTTATTGTGTGCACTTGTACTCCAGCATAAATATAATTTACATACTTGTCAACATACATACATATATGACAAAGAAATATATCTCTCTCTCTATCTCTCTCTCTCTCTCTCTCTCTCTCTATCTCTCTCTCTCTCTCTCATATATATACATATATGGAACAGCTCCTTCATCATTAAAATACTATGAACTCTTTCCTGATGGCTTTTGCCTCATTTGTGGGATGCCTCTGTAGTCTCTCCAAAGGAAGAAGCTGCCTACTGTCACACCATGCCCCTATGTTACCACTCCATCCACAACGTTCTCGTTGTCCAAACTACTGACATGAGGATAGAATGATTCATGTTCCCTGTGCAAAAACCTGTGGAGGCAAGAACAATTTTTCTATAAACTCAAATTTATTGCACTTTGAGAATGCAAATCTTATTTGATATAAAGCCAAATGCATTTCAATGAAATTGCTTTGAAAGTCTGTAGGAGAAAATTAGTTCATTATTTTGTTTAAATGGATATTTCATGAAGTATCTCTTGCAGTATGCAAGGAGACAAAAGACAGGCATGGTTCTGTGGCTGTAACTCAGCTGTTCATCTGTGGGAAGGCCCATTGCTTATCCTGCAGTGAGCAATGATGCAGTGAGTTTGCCAACACACCGCAATCTGAAATTCTTCCATTTGTCCCCACATCTGCATACAATTATAGTTTGTTATAACAGCCATATCTATGGTTAGGTCAAATTTACATTAAATTGTCTCAGGATCCGCTAATTTTTTCAAAAGGTATGAACTCCCAACACAGTGAGAAAAATTCCACTTCCAAACTGTTCTGTTCCATTCCAGGAGTTGAATGGCATCTGCAAAGAAGGCTGGAGGGACCAGGAATTTTTAAATACACATGTAGGCAAAACTGAAACACTTTGGATATTAATACACAATTGAATTTATTTATCCACAGATCGATGAAGTGGCAACTTCCGCGAGAGTCATATCTTCCCTGTCCTCCAAGGTTACAGTTAACACCTGACTTCTGAAATGTTCTGTGAAATCTCCCTATAAATGTTACCCAAATGCACGTTCTTAAATGGAACTAAACAGAGGAAGTAAATTGACAAAATAGATAATTATGGAATCACGTAATAAACTCTCTTTCCCAGTCCCAATAGCAGTGGATTCCAGGTTTGTTGAAACAACTGAAGAACAGGTGAAATGCAACAGAAGCACAGCAAAAAACACTAATATGCAATGTTCTTCACTTGTATCATCTAACCAGGGACCATAAAGTGCCAGTAATTTGTGATAGTTTCATGGCATAAGGATAACTGTTGTCCATCATGTATTTTCTTTCTGAGGATTTGTGTTGTACTTTGATTTCAACAAAAATCTGTTACTGGGTTATTTCATAATAATCTTAGCATAAAGAGGAGTCATTTTATCATTTAAGTTTCTGGTGTCCTGCTTGTCAAAATGCCACTTGTTATTTTTGCCAGCAGTTTGATAAATGCAAGGGAAATTGGCATTTAAACTTTCTTAATATAATTTTCAAAGTCTGTATGGATTTGTACTGACTCATTGTCTTTGTAAAAAAATATCTGCATACCTTTGTATTCCATATTTGAACCTCGCTGAAAAATCCTCCCTAAGGACATTATATGGCTTCACAGGTTTCTACGATGATTTTCCTCAAATCCTGGTTGAATATTGAGGCTTGCATCCTCCAGCTGCAAGAAAGCGTAGTGTACCCCAGACAGCTCCTGGTGAGAGTCTCTCGCAAAGCTGGTGTCTTGCTTACAAATCATTTTTGCAGAGTTTATGGATCCTGCCACTGGCATTCTTGAACTTTCAAAGTCTGTTGCAGCCTTCAAAATATTTCATGAGAACAAGGTGAGCCATTGTTGCACCACAGTTTGTCTCTTCCTAAAAGTTTTATTCAACACCAGAGCAACTGCATCACGTGAGTCTGATGGCAAATGCATAGTCATTGGGGCATCCTGCCAATGAAGGAATGCAACTGGATGTTGTGCACGAGAACAAGTTACAGTGTTGCAGTACTTTGTCTGAGATTTACGATTCCACCAGAGGAGGTGGCTGGCAGGATGGTATATGTGGAGGGCTTACAAGGTTTACCATAAGGATGCCACACAACAGGTAATGGGCTGACGCGACGCAGGCTGCCATCAGTGCCATTTGCAGCTGTCAGGCGCCTCCTGGAGAAGGTGAGCACGAACGATGGTTTCACTGAGAGCTCAAACCTGTGCTACCCGACCAAGACCAATCAGGGCAACTGCCATGGAGAGATGAATGCCGAGTTGTTCCAGCAGTGACTAACGATGCAGCTTCTGTCGTTCCCTCCCCAGCCATCAGTGCTTGCGGTAGATAATGGACCATACCATAGCACACTGGTGGAGGAGAGTCAGTGCCCTACATTGGCAACCAAAAAAGGCAGATCTCATCAGGTGGTTACAATACAACATAAATTAATAGAATACCAACTGTATAATAGACACCGTAATAGATGGTTTTGTCACATAAACACTGCTGCATTAAATATTAAGATTTCATTGGAATAATCAAATAAATTTGACATTAAAAGGATCATAGGATATTTGATAGACCAATATTAGAACGAAGAGTCAAGGAACAGATTTGAAATGAAACATCATTTTATTGTACTTATATTCTTCTGCAATACGTAACACTGTATGGTCTTTCTTTAAGATATTAATGTTTTATTATCTTATCTGGCTGGAACAGTGCAGGATATCCATCCCACCTGTTGCCACACGCCCTGAGCTGCTGCTCATTTGCCAACAAAATCGGCCGGAACGAAGGTATGAAGTGGATAACACCATCTGTGAGTGGGGCCATGAGGTTGTGCGCTTCCCACCCCCAACCCGAGCTCAGTGCAATTGAACAGGTGTGGGGGTGTATGTGCATTCCTCACTCGGTCAATTCACTCGGGCTGACCTACAGGCCAGTTTGCCGGAAGCCATGTTTTCCGCCAACCCGGAAGTGTGGGCAGGAGCTGTTAGACAATCACATCATTTTGAGGAGGAGTGTTGGAAGTCGGACAATATCCATGAGATCGTGGAACCAGTCATCACTGACATCGCTAGCGACGATGATGACCTCCTCCTCGAGAACGACAATGAAGATATTTTGTGCATCTAAAACATATTTATTAAAACAAAATGATTATAACAATTGTTCCTCATTCAAACTGATTTCAATACATTTTCCTTTCCATGCATATCAATATAAATCGTGTTAAATTTGACTGATATTAAGTAGGTAAATAATATGTTGCCCTCAAAACCTTGACTCCTACCATTACCTTTTATTTGCAGCGAGTATACGAACGCTTTTTAGGGTGCTGTATGATATAAAAAAAAAGAAAAATAGCAATGGGTTATATCAAATGAAATAAAACAATGGCGTTGACCTTTACTCCTCTAACAATTGAGGGAAATGAGGTATCTTTGCTTTTCATTTGATTTCTACTTCTAGTGACTGCTCCTGACTTGCTGCAAATAGAAGGCTATAGTGTCCAAACCTGAGGTAAAACAAAAAGTATTGTCTTTTTTATTCCATCCCTGAATAGATGTAGATCTAACAAATGAGCTATAGACTGGTTCATTATGTGGATGAATTACATACACTGAATTACTTGTAGAGTAGAAACAATACAAATAACAAGAAAATGGAAGAATTCCAAGCTAACAACTGCCCAACAACTGCTGTGGAAGTTGATGAAACCTCCACAAAAATAATAATAATAATAATAATAATAATAATAATAATAATAATAATAATAATAATAATAATAAAAATAATAATAATAATTGAGAATGATAATGCAATCAAGGGGACGATGACAAATCTTGCTCACCATCATTGATATCGCTGAAACCTACTGGTTACTAATATCAATTAATGAATGTGTCATTGGCAAGTGGGCAGAGCCACAGTGAAGAGACGTTTTCCCATATGTAAACTTCTCTTCACCGTGGGTGGAGCCTCATGACGTCATAGGTTAACCCTTTTCTCCGATTTTGATGGCTCTGGCTTAGGAAACCACACTTTTACTCTGATAAGCACAAGAACTATTGAACTGAGGTACTAAATAATACTTGCAAAAATTAGGTTGGGTTATAAATTATACACTTGTCAACTTTCACCTTTATCCGATGCTTTGATAAAAAGCTGTAGCAGAAAAACTTTTGTTTCATCGGCACTGAATCTTTTAGTAGTTGCTTATGTCTGTGCACTTCTGCATTTAAACCGAATCCCTGTAATTTCTGGTATAAGGCACAAAATCTAAGGCAAATCCGACTACAGGCCAAGAAAAGAAATATTACTAAGAAACCTGTTGGATATTTTTCTCTTAAGATTCAATGGATGGTACCAGTTTGTACTTTGTTAATAATATGGTGATTTGATTTTAATACTAGGGAGGAAGTGTTAGATATACGTATTAAACTACGATTATTTCTATATGCTTTACTATATTTCGATCAACAGTAGCTCTGAAATAAAACTCTGATATAAATTTATATTACACAAAAATGTAAGACATTTTCTCTTGATATGGAAACTATATTCTTCATGTTGACTGAGTTTTTGGACCTTTATGATAATGTTGTTTCACGTCTGCCGTACCGGAAATTCTTATTGAGAAAGCACCGTTTACTCTGTCTTTCCCACAAAAATATAGCATCCATTACATGTTGAAATAATGTAGATGATGGATTCAATCAGAAGTTAATACTTGTAAATAAAACTAACCAGCATATATCTCATGCTCTTTGGAAATATGAAATGGTATTAATAATATATTTTTATTAATGTTCACAAATATCTTTAATCGTCGATTTTATACCTGGATAACCGCCTGAACGCAGAGAAAGAGGGTGTTTAAGTAGGCGTTTATACATGACATGGATGATTGATGGGAGCCTATTTAATCTTCAAATTACAGAGTACACAGATGACTTTCATTCAGCAGATTATGTTTTAAAGGGGTTTCAGGAAGAGGCAAGCCTTGGCATATGAATTATACTTATTCTGTGATTCATGACTCAAAATAAAAAGTGTCAATATAAGTCTGATTTCAATACTGGATTTATACCATTCCCCCATATCTGTTTTCGGTAGCGGGTCTATTAGTCGAATTGATGAAGCCTCATTTTATGTTTTTATCTTTCGCTTTACTTATAGGCAATATTGTCTTTTACCTTTAAAGTTTGTCACTTAAAGTTAGAACTTGTTTGTTGCATTACGTTATCATTTGGTATGGCTAAAGTTTATTGATTGATTCCATCTTTCGTGTTCGTGGTAAGCAATCGTTTTCTGCTCCACAACTTAGTGTTTTCTAAAGCGAATGAATTTATGTTGTTGGCAGCTATATAAAGGTAACCTGATCATTTGGTATCCATGGTGCCTTGTAAGTCTGTCAATTACGCGTTTCTGCCCTAACCAAGTTGGTCGTGAAACTGTTTTTATAGCAACTCCTAATCTTTCCTTACTTATAAGAAAATTAAGCTAAATACATTTGAAATGCAGTGACATTTTTAATTATACTGTAAAACACAATTCATTAAATATACAACGTTCTTAAAAAGATAAAATATCGCAAGAAAGATATCACAAGAAAGATTTTATCAGTGTACCAATTTACTTTTTCCTAAATGTTCTTAATTGGAACTTATCTTGTAGGATTCAGACAATATTACATAAATTTTGCCAACACTTGCAAATTTACTCAAAGATACAGCTGTGTATTACAGACTATGCCTCCAGCTTTGCCAGTATTTGCACCTACAGTAACTATTTGTCCTTTCCAATATTATACTTCAGCTAAAGTCTTCTAATCTAGCTCTCGAAATAAGAATTATAGTTTTTTCATAGGACGTAAGATTAGGATTTTTCCGATTCAATTTTCCCGCTAACTCTTACACCCCAACAGGCCTCTATTCAATTACTTTGATGTGCATCCAATATTCATATCGACTTCCTATGAAATTAGCATCACACACATTGGGAAAAGGTAAACTTTGCTCATTGCGCGTTTCTTTTTTTACACCAGACTTCTCGCATTATCTCTGGTATTTGATCAAATGGTAATCAAAATGATATTGCCTTTTTGCGCCATTATGATTAATACCAATAAAATGGACATATTTTGTTGAAATTACTCTACAGATGACTTGCATACACACACACACACACACACACACACACATATATATATATATATATATATATATATATATATATATATATATATATATATACATATATATATATATATATATATATTTATATATATATATATATATATATATATATATATATATATATATATATATATATATATATATATATATATATATATATATATATATATATATATATATATATATATATATATACATACATATATATATATATATATATATATATATATATATATATATATATATATATATATATATATATATATATATATATATATATATATATATATATATATAAATATGAAAAGAGTAAATATGAAAAGATATCTGTATAAAACAGTAAACCTACCCTCAGAAGATTTTCCAGTCCGCCGAGCTATCGAACTCAAGAATTCTGGAAGATCTATGGAGGTTATCTAAGCAGAAAAGCAAAGAAGAAGGATAATTTACGAGGGCCCTAAATTGTTTGCGACTAATAATTTAAGAACCTTCTCGGGATTTTAGCTGATACTGCTGACTCCGTCATACGAAACTGATCATGCCTAAAGAAAGGGAAAGGATGATTATTATTAGAGCTCAGTGATCGATTTAGTAACATTAATATTAAGTCAGCCATATTTTCTTGTATTTTTAATGTAAGCTATAATAAGAATGTCGTTTTTCACCTTATTACTATTTGATACTGTGGTAAAACGAAACAAATATTATTAGTTAATGCATGAATAAAGGCAGTTACTTTAATCTTGGACATTTAAACAATTTTGATATATAAATATTAGGTACAACAATCATCTGACAAATGTTTCCTGTATTAATACTTTTACTTCTTCATATAATGACAATATTAATTACTAGAAGAAAAAATTTTAATAACACTAAGAGGGAGATGTTGAGGAGTATAGTAAGGGCATTAGAAATATTTCATAAATAACATTAAGATTAGGAATGTTACAATATTCTTTATGTACATCCATTTTGATACAAATTTAATTGTTGAACAAGTGTCATCCGCTTTAGTATCCTATTTGTAATCTGACAAGAAGATCTGTTTGGGAGAGTGAGTGTCTTTGCCGCTTAGAAAGAAGGATTCCAATGTGTAAAATGTAGTTTCATTAGTGTTTTAATTGTAAAGACATTTTTCAAGGAGAAACATTGTGATATTAACCGCTGGTGTTCTTGCAGAAGTCCTTATCCAGGGAGGTAAAGAACAACTGCCTATAAGGGGCCACTTGTCAATTTCTGCAATGTCTTCAGAAAAATGTCGCCTCAACTCTAATTATACTTTGCAAATATAGTTAGGTGAGTATGTAGCACTAGTATATCCAAGATGATGGTTAAGACTTTTTAGGAAAAATCCATGGCTGAAAGCCGTCCGACGGGAATCAGTAGAAAAGTGGAAACGGTTTTCTTTGAGAAAATGTCAACAAAAGCTAGTTAGCCTAACAACCTCTCACACTACGTATGTCATTTTAATCAGTTCTTCATTGGAGGGGTGGCTAGAGCTCTCGGCTAGCACGCTGCTGGCCCAGCGTTCGAGTCTCCGACCGGCTAATGAAGAGTTAGAGGAATTTATTTCTGGTGATAGAAATTCACTTCTCGCTATAATGTGGTTCGGATTCCACAATAAAGCTGTAGGTCCCGTTGCTAAGTAACCTAGTTGGTTCTTAGCCACGTTAAATAAGTCTAATCCTTCAGGCCAGCCCTAGGAGAGCTGTTAATCAGCTCAGTGGTCTTAACTTAACAAACCACAATGCCCTCTTAACTTCTCGATTTTTTTCACACTTTTTGGATAGATTTGTCACTGCAAATCGTAAGTTATAAAAGAAAGAATATAAAGAAAGTTTTGATATCCGAAGCAGGGTTCGAACCAGCATCGTTCTACTGTATATCCTGAAAGTTGGTCTATGCTTGGTGATTTATGTAGGTTTCTTTTCCATAATGTGTCATTATATTCATTACTCTTTTAGTCTAATATGACTGAATATTAGGGTCATTTTTATATGGCTATTTTACTTGGATAGTTTAGTTGTAAACATCTATTAATTTTGTAAAGGGAAAATTCATTTACATTAATTTATTTATTACTCTATGTTGTTTGGTACTGCCTAATTCAGTTCACGATAAATCAATATTTTGTCTGATAATTATTTTCTGTGGTTTTCTTAATCATTGCCTCTTTTATGGAGTCTCTTGACACTAAAAGTATTGGTTATTCACTTAGATAAAACTTTTTTATGAATAAAATCTAGCAACCCCTTGAACTGGTAAAACGCAATTGAGAACTCGGAAGAGTGAATTTTAGAACCACAGCAATTCCAGCCATTGGTTTTCAGTTCCATGGTGCTTTCGTCGGTGGTTTCCAAGCATTCTTGTGGTAAAGACCACAGAATAGACTGGGAGAATAATTATGAACTTCCTATACAGAAACACAAATAAAATGACCAGATTGATTGTGGAAAATACCTTCATAACATGGGCAAAAATGTAACGGCAGGCAACACTGGAAGCAGTTTTGAGTATAGCCTATCTGGAAAAATCATATAGCCAACAATAGAAAACAGGACATATAAAAACACGAAAGACCACGTGGACAACACACACCTGGAAGAAGCCATAGGGCAAGGACATGAGGGGAGAGTCACGCTGGAGATGGAGGATAATTGAAGGATTTAAGAAAGCCAGCACATGAAATTGGAGTAACAAGGGCTTTAACTCCCCCGATACACATATAAATACAGCTGGACCATGTGCTTGGCCATTCATTCCACGGCTACCAGACGATGGGGACAGTTAGTCCTGGAAAGCTTTTAACTTTTCCTGAATAAACATCTCCTCTAGATATCATCCTGTTGAAATTAAATAAATACACTTTATTTAGAAGGAAAATTAAATACCTGGGACATATTCTAAGTGAAAGAGGTGTAGAAGTAAACAACTTAAAAATTAAGTCAATTAAAGAATATCCTAGACACCAATGTAGGAAAGATGTAAAGTCATTCTTGGGTTTAGGTGGTTTTTACCTGAAATATATAAAGAATTTTCAACTATATGGTATCTGCTCACATTCGATGAACTGAAAGAAAGACTAACCCACTCTTCAGTACTCTGTTTCCTGGTCTTTAGAAAGGAATTCTTTCTGGCAAAGGATGCAAGCTTTACTGGTATAGGAGCATGCTTGATGCAAAGACATGATGATAAATACCATGGTACAGCTGATTACAGTAGAAAATTAAAACCAGAGAAGAAAACTACTCAGTAATGGACAAAGAGTCTCTAGCCATAACAGGTGCTTTGAAGCACTTCCGATATATGTAGGCCTATCATATCTAGCTATAAGATAACTGTCTTCACTGATCATTCCACTTCAGTAGAAATGCTGAAGAATCCTAATTTTTCTGGACGAAGAGCTCGTTATTTCATGACTTTCCAGGATTATGACACAGAATTGAAATATGTTCCAGGAAGAGCAAATAAGATAGTAGAACCTATGAGTAATGTTTTCACTATGCACTATACATAAGAGCTTTCCAGATTAAACTTCATAAAGTGACAAATGAAGAATAAAGATCTAAAAGAAATCTACCAATTTGTGAAGAACGAAAGGAAATTTGATAATCAAAAGCAGTAATCTGGATGTGCCAGATACTTGATCCAGTTTGATCATTCATGGTATGGCCTATAAGAAGATAGTATCTAAGACCCAAAGAACTAAAGTTATTTAACTAATGCACGATGATCCCATAACAGCTCACCAATGACGTGACGAGACAGTTAGACTAGTAAAAGGATGCTTCCATTAGAAAGGACTCTATAAGGATTTAAATAATTATGTGAATAGTTGTAATGTTTGTAATAGTTATAAAAGAAAAATGGATAAGGAAGTACCCTTAGGAAAATATCCTATCCCACAAACTCGATTTGAAAGAGCAGCCATAGATCCCATCACTACCAGTAGAGGTAATATGAATATCCTGGTGTGCATAAATGCACCTACCATGTACACAGAGCTGATACCGACAACAGGTAAAGTAGGTAAAGAATGTGCAGTTGCTCTCCTTGACAAAATATTTTGTAAATATTCTGCCCCACAAATAATTAATTTCTGACAATGATGCAGAATTCAACAAGTCACTAGTTCAAGGTAGAAAAGGTAACTAAACAACCATATTATCTAGCTAGTAATGGCTTAGTAGAAAGGAATAACAAAAAAGTTCTGGACGCATTGAGACATACAGTAGGAAAGGATCCTGAATGGGATGTCAATTTGCCTTTAGTCCAGTTGTCATTAAATGCTAGATATTATAAATGCTTTAGTGGGACATGAACCAAGACTACAATTTGCATAGCTAAATGAGCCAATCCAGCCTAACCACTCTGAAGATATTATGGAGATTAGACTGAGAAACTCCAACGTAATATATAAACAGTAAACATAAGAACATTGAAGAAGCCCAGAAGGCCAAGAAGGATTAAAACCAATAGATTATAAGAGTGGGGAAGAAGTATATATAAAGAGAGGCGTTAGAAGTTCAATTAATTATAAATTAGCCATCAAATTTACAGGGCCATTCATAGTCGTACAAGATAAAGAAACAAAAATAAAAGTAAAGGGAATGAATGATCTAGTCCCTACCACT
>NC_089794.1:60978819-61033819 GCF_040412425.1 Macrobrachium rosenbergii | reverse complement strand
TATGGCCCAGATACTGTCAAAACGAAGCGATTTTGAGTCTGTTTAATCTACATGACAACCAACTTCTGCATGTACTTTAATATAATAGCATTAAGCCACATATATTGAAAGTAAAGAAAATTATAAATTCTTTAATACTAGGATATTCTGGCATATATATATACATACATACATACACACACACACACACACACACACACACATATATATATATATATATATATATATATATATATATATATATATATATATATATATATATATATATATATATATCTGTATATATATATATATATATATATATATATATATATATATATATATATATATATATATATATATATATATATATATATATATATATATATATATATATATATATATATATATATATATATATATATATATATATATATATATATATATATATATATATATATATATATATATATATATATATATATATTGTTACAGACTGGACTGGCTTTGATGAGAATTTACACACAAAATTATAATTGATGCTGCCACGAACCCAGGGGAGTCCAGTTTGTAAACAAAAAAGGGAGTTAATGAAGACTTACCTCAGAATTTTCCTGGAGTTATAATTTAGGGTGGAAGGTCACCATATTGGAATTTAGAATTCTTTGCCAATTTACAGTGGTTTATTTAGGGAAACTTAACAAATTAACATTAATAAATTAACAGTTAGAAACCATACGGCATGATCACTGAGGGACAGATTCAAAATAGGCACAGTAACAATAACAACATGAATTGGCAAACAAATAAGTGGATAAAACAGGCCAATCTGCAATAATCAGTCAATGATAATGATCACTTTCAGTCTGCCCTGACTACGTGGAATAATAATGTCTATGATGGGGTTCCAGGATGGAGGAAATACTTCATGAAAATGGTTGGCACAACGGAACTTCTCTAACTACGACCAGGAACTTGTGGCAGGCCAAATGGAAGCAAGGAATGGGTGCAATCGTGCCACGTGTCTTGTTCTCCTGTAAGATATGTCTTCGTTAGCCCTGATCAAACTAAGGGGAAGGGAATCTTCCTACTGCAGATTACACAACACTTTCTTAAATGCAACACATAAATTATTCTAGAAGGTGCTTTTGATGAAAGCCCGAGTCTCGAAATAGCGAGGTGCGTCAACAATGGACACGTAATTATATGCGCCCAAAGTTAACTACCGCTTGGTTACTTTTACTTAAACCACTAGAATAGCCCTTAGATTGCATTGGTGGAGGGATAAATGATTGTTTATCGGGATCGTTACTCGAATTCAAAGTACGTAAATGGGAGGGCAGGGGATACAGGCAAGATTTGGACAAAGGGAAGATTGTTCGTGGAGGAATAGGTTAAAAAGAAATGGAAATTAGAGAGTTAACCCTTTCCTGCCCAATTGACGTCATATTACGCAACAACCCCCTACCCCCCTTCTTTTCTGACTGACGTAATTTTACGTAAAATTTACCGACATTTTTCGTACGTGTGGTAGGGGTAAATTTTTTTTATTTTCAGACAGTTGGTGGTTTCCATAGGCTAAAGGATACCTTGGACCGTGTAACTCAGGCATCGATACGCCAGGCAAGCAGTCCTTATACTGCGCATGCGCAATTCCCTGGCATAGTAAATTTCTCACAATGAAATCAGCTGATCCTACCCATGTTTCTCTCTCGTATCTTACATTTTTTTTTTTAAATGTAGGATTACATTATTGGAAACACTCTGTTTGGTATCCTCTATTTTCTATAAATTTTTTAGTTCCTCTACTGTGCATGCGCAAATCCATGGCGTAGTAAAATTCTCACAATGACATCAGCTGATCGCACCCACGCAGGCCTGGCAGGCCACACTTCTGTCAGAGACCATGCGTACGAGGTTGGGTAAACACGTGTGGCTGTTTACATACAGCGACGTCAATCGAGAACAGTTTCAACATGCTTTCGCAAAGTTTTTACGGTAAAAACTAGCGGAAATTCGTTAGTGCATCACATAAGAGACGTCTGGAGTTTAGGCAGGGCTCTGAATCTCATTTTCATTATCATATATATCGATATTTAGAGAATTTTGTTGGCTTTCTCATAAAAAATAATTCATTCACCTAACTGTTATAGCTTTTGAGCTACGAATGATAATGTTGACAACGGTAACATTTTTTTTTCGTTTCGAACAGCTTATAACGTCAAAATGAAACTGTTGCTGTTACCAAAGCCATTTTTCTTGACTCACTTTATTCCTCAACCTTTCCTCTACATTTTTGTATATTTACAAAGTAATTTCTATGAAAAAATCCGAGGTAGGGCTCTTCAAAAAAAATGTCTAGTGATAATTCTCACCGTATGCCTGGCGGCGCACTCTGTTTCTTACCCACTTTTCTATCAATTTTTCACCAGCTGGACTTATTCGTTTTTCATTGTTTTATATGTCGATATTTAGAGAATTTTCTTGGCTTTCTCATAAAAAATAATTCATTCGCCTAACTGTTATAGTTTTTGAGCTACGAACAATAATGTTGACAATGGTAACTTTTTTTTCGTTTCGATCAATTTATAACGTCAAAATGAAACTGTTGCCGTTACCAAAACCATTTTTGTTGACTTTCTCTTTATTCTTCAACTTTTCCTCTACTTTTTCGTATATTTACAAAGTAATTTCTATGAAAAATAACCGAGATAGGGCTCTTCAAAAAAATTTTTTTTCTAGCGATAATTCTCACCATAGGCCGGGCAGAGCGCTCTGTTTCTCACCCTCTTTTCTACCAATTTTTTCACCAACTGGACTCATTCTTTTTCCATTGTTTTATATGTCAATATTTAGGGAATTTTATTGGCTTTCTCATAAAAAATTATTCATTCGCCTAACTGTTATAGTTTTTGAGCTACGAACAATAATGTTGACAACGGTAACATTTTTTTTCGTTTCAATCAATTTATAACGTCAAACTGAAACTGTTGCCGTTACCAAACCCATTTTTCTTGACTCTCACTTTATTCTACAACTTTTCCTCTACATTTTCGTATATTTACAAAGTAATTTCTATGAAAAATAACCGAGATAGGGCTCTTAAAAAAACTTTTTCTAGCGATAATTCTCACCATACGCCGGGCAAATCGCTCTGTTTCTTACCCTCTTTTCTATCAATTTTTTCACCAACTGGACTTATTTGTTTTTCATTGTTTTATATATCAATATTTAGAGAATTTTGTTGGCTTTCTCATAAAAAATAATCCATTCGCCTAACTGTTATAGCTTTTGAGCTACGAACGATAATGTTGACAACGGTAACTTTTTTTCGTTTCAATCAATTTATAACGTCAAAATGAAACTGTTGCCGTTACCAAAGCCATTTTTCTTGACTCTCATTATTCTTCAACTTTTCCTCTACATTTTCGCATATTTACAAAGTAATTTCTATGAAAAATAACCGAGATAGGGCTCTTCAAAAACCCTTTTTCTAGCGATAATTCTCACCATACGCCGGGCAGAGCGCTCTGTTTCTTGCCCTTTTTCTATCAATTTTTTCACCAGCTGGACTTATTCGTTTTCCATTCTTTTATATGTCGATATTTAGAGAATTTTGTTGGCTTTCTCATAACAAATAATTCATTCGCCTGACATTCATGGTTTTTAAGTTACGAACGAAAATATAAAAAATTAAAGATTTTTTTTTTTTTTTTTTTTTTTCGTGAAATAACTCACATTTTTTGTATTTAGAGGGCTGGGACTCTTATTCTGACTATTCCACCATAAAATATAAACATTTAGAAAAAAGGACAGCAAAATGAACGTTGTTGGCTTAAAATTTCTATTTTTGCTGAATTTTCGAAAAAATTATTTTTTCGCACTGTCGAGCGCTCCCAGACACATTGGGGCTCATGTGCCCTCAGTGATGTGATAACTATACAGATATGAAAGGGTTAAGTACAAGGGACAAGGCTGGCAATTGACAACTCGCAACGTACAAACCTTTAATGGTGGTTACAGGCGCCTGAAATCGGATAGGCTGTAGTCGGCGATCGCCACACCAGCGGAGATGGAAGAAGCGTTTGCTCCAGACGAAAACAGTGGAGAGTCTCTCTTGTCCTGCTTTTGAAAAGCAGGCCTCATTCGGCATTGGGGGGTGTGGGGGGCAGCTGTACCTGCAAGCATGTCAAAAGGCCAGCAAAATCACAGAGAAAAGGAGTCCTTAGGTCTAAGGCCTGACAGAACAAAATCCTACCGCATCCCCTAATTTCCATACGCCTATAGGGCTGTCTGAACAGTAATTGCTACTCCCGCTCAGGCGATGGGGGGAGACGGGGTTGTGAGTACTGTTCCCGCATCGTACGATTTTTAAGGGGGGGAAATCTAGGTGTGTTCTGGTAGCAAGGGGGGTTTTAAGAGGGAGGCTCATTGTCTTACCCGGCGTGGGCATTTCCTGTAGGCCAGGAAAGCATGCGTTTTCTGTCCCTATGTGTGAAAACAACGGAGTTCTGCCATATTGGCGCCAGCTATAATCTAACGGGAAATATGTCCTCGAAATAAGTTAGCTAGATAGGAGCTAGATCGGAGGGAGGAATGTATATCTTTAACAATATATATATATATATATATATATATATATATATATATATATATATATATATATATATATATATATATATATATATATATATATATATATATATATATATATATATATATATATATATATATATATATATATATATATATATATATATAAGACTTTTATCACATCACCGTGATTCATATACAAGCATTAAGTTACAAATGTCCTTTAATATCCAATTCGTCTACCTCGGAAATAATATATTACCGAACGGGAATTTTTAGTTGATAATAAGTTCGTTCCCTGGGCTCGAACCAACGAAAGGCAAGAACTCAGGACTGCAGTGATGCCTTCGGAATGAAAATATATTATTTCTGAGCTAGAGCGAATTGGGTATTAAAGGACATTTAGTATATATATATATATATATATATATATATATATATATATATATATATATATATATATATATATATATATATATATATATATATATATATATATGCACGAATCTATGGGGCGCCTAGCGCCCAACATACCAGCAATTTTTTCCCAACTTCCTGACCCAGCAGCGAATGAATTGTTAACATTTTATCCGACTTACCCATTCACTGTGAGATATGATGGAAATGAACTCATGAATTGTGTGAAGGAATTGCTAAAGCCTTATCCTCTGACTTGAAAGACGGTTTGGTCCTGATGTGAGTCAGATGTATATATATATATATATATATATATATATATATATATATATATATATATATATATATATATATATATATATATATATATATATATATATGTATGTATGTATTTAAAGTAAACCCATGATTCGTGGGGATGCATACCACACCCTCACGAGCAGCTAAAATCTCTGAATACTTAAAACCCCTCTAAAAACACTTAGAACTGCCTATTTTGATAGTTTAAACACAAAAAAACTCTAAAACTGCTTATACCTGAGCATTTTAATAGTTTTATCACAAAAAGTATTCAGTCATAAAAATTATATGAAAATACAGTAATCAGTGAATATTTCTCAGAATTAACACTTTTTTGAAAGTGTACGTCGTCTCCAACAATCTTTATTCAGAAAAAGCGTATGAAGGTTCAACCCATCGATAACACTTACATCCATTTTTCCCCTCTCTCTCTCTCTCACCGTGTATCACCTCTCTCTCTCTCTCTCCGTGTATCGCCTCTCTCTCTCTCTCTCTCTCCATCGTTTTCACACCCACCTGAATCTCACTCATTCTCACCAAATCAATTAAATGGACTATTTAAAGAAACGCAATAGTTTCTACAAAAATAAGTTTATTATTCAAATAACCCAACAAGAAATGAAAAAAACAAAGCAAAGATTAAAATGCATAATAAATGAAATATCAAGTCAGATAACTAAACTCTGAACTGTAAAACACTTCTGATTAAAGAAGTCTCACTATGGCTAATAGCCTGAAAATATCCAAACTCACACATACTCCCCAAATCAATAACTAAAGTCATGTAAAAAAACAGTCTACCACATGTTATTCGAACCAGTCCACACTGTCCACAGACATCTGTCGGAAGAATTAAACATGATAGAAAAACTCCCAAAAATATATGAAATGCAAAACACAATAACGGAAAGGGTAAAATGCATAGCCAAGATATGGCAAACGTAACATAACAAAACAATAATATAAAAGAGGTATGAATATTCATATTAAATCTCCCACACCATTTCAAAAGTTCATAATGATTAGAAAATCATAGTAAAAATCACAAGTTCAATTTCCTCCCATAAAAACAGAGATTTCAAACTCTACCTTATCTGCCGATTTCAAAGCCTGGATCCTCTCCAAAGCTACGTCTAGACAACTGCAGTTCTATCACGTTAATGAACGATCAAACTCACTTTTAGGGCAGATTTTGGCATAATCTAGATCAAACTAACGCACGTACTCACGAATATACATAACACTTCGAGATCACCTGACTGCCAATATTGTTGAGGTTCTCACGCAGATAGCTGAAATCAAACTATTTGCTGAATACAAAGATTTTACCTCGAGTCTCTCGACCTAGTTCCATCTGACTCCAAAAATTCTTCCATCACATCTTAAAGCATTGAAGCTATGAAATGCATATATGTGTCCTTTAAAATTGTAGCAGCCATATTTTCTGAAATAGAGCTCGGCCACCACATAAGAGCGTCTCTGCTCTCCTCAACGGCAAACTAAAAACAAAAGCATATGTATAAAACATAACAGAATAGAGCTATGCTCAATTAGCAATGTCTACTGCACTGCAGCTTTAAGGACTGCTCTCATGACGCACTTCCAAAGTCACTGGGGTTGTGTTCTTAGAGCCTTTACATGTAATCTTACAAACACGAATAAGCTTTACTACCCCCACAACAAGAATTATCAGTAAAATAGCTATTAAGACAATTAAAATTGTCGGCATAATATATTCCTGATACTGGAACATCACGGAATCGTCAATGTCTTCCAACGGTGGAACAGTTATTGGCACCTTGGTTGTAGGTACCTCCACTACCAAATGCTCGTTATGCGTATGACGCATAATTATCTTCTCGGAACTGTTGAATACAGCACGGTTAAGTACGAGAAAGTCCATAGACATCACACTGCAGGATGAATCAAACAGCTTGGATCCTTGAAGAACGAATGATGTCGACTTGTTGCTCTGGCACATCATTGTAACTGCACTCTTTTGCAAAACGCGGCAGTTAGAGTACTGGTGGACTCAATGTGGTAATCTCGCAGGAACTGTCTAAAGTCACATTCTGTCGGAGTCTGTCCATGAACTAATGATAATTCACAACCACCCACAGACACAACTCGCAACTGGAAAACACTACTGTCACACACACACCTCTCTCTAACTAAAGTACAACCTGTCTTATAATCAACTCCCGAACCTTGATATTGATCTCCCAAAACGAACATGGTCTCTACTCTATCCCATGTCACTACTGAGTCTCCAAAAACACTTGAAAAGGTCTAATAACAAAAAGGTTTCATGTTACTGAACCAAACAAAACCACTAATGCAAAACGTTAAACACTCACAATGTGAAAACTAATTTCCAAGTGTGTATCTCAGAATAATCACAGTCAACTCACTATTACCATCGGCACAGCAACAAACTCTATTTGGAACTCACTCATCAAAAAAATTCTATCCAAACACTAAAAGGTATCATATCTCGTAAAAACATGAAAATTCTAAACCTTCGGTTAGCAAATATTTCAAACACCTGACTAACTCTCAACAAAATTTCAATTGACGTAATGGCAATCGCTCCCATGATCATAACAACTAAATTCACTTTCAACACAGCTCCTTTTGATTTAAAAAAAAAAAACTGGAAAAAAAATCCAAATACTCAAACACGATCTCCCAACCTGAAAAAACAGATCAGACCTGAGTAATGTCCGATATAACGTTTTGTCTATCCCAAAAAAAATCTAAAAACAACTTTTTATTGCGTCAGATGACAAAATACACCATAACACAATAACACCATAACACACTAACCACGGGTCAAATTCCTGGCTGAACCTGAAATTAGCTCATGTCTCAACACCTAAAATCATTCGAAAAAACAAATGATTAAGAATTTCAACATCTATAATGAACAAGAGACAAAAAAAAAAAAAAAATCATCATATATATACAAATATCAACCCATCTTATCCTCTAACTATATACAAAAAAAAAATTACATGACTATATACAAATGTTCCATTACATCCCAACTTTCTTTAACTTCGAAATATGAGTCAATTTCGTCACTCCAGTGTTTACATCTTTAACTACAAATCTATTCCCTCTTTTGATCTCTACAATCTCAAAAGGTCCGTGGAACTTCGGACTTAATTTATAATTCAGATCATTCCGAACATTCACTTTAACAAACACTCTATCACCCATCGAAAAAGCTACTCCCCTCGATTTCGCGTTACTTTTCTCTACCATTGCACGCGAACTAAGTTCAAGTTCTTTACTGATACGTGCAAATCTTTCTCTCGATGTATTTATCAATGAAGTGACCGTAACATCACCCTGAACTTGCTCTGGTAACAAATCAAAAGGTCCTTTCAACTTGTATCCATACAAAGCTTCTGCTGGAGATATCTTAATTGTGTCATTCATCATAGTATTGATACTATATCGCACTTCATCCAAAGATCTGTCCCAATGTGTATCGGAACCACCCACCGTCATGCGCAAAGCTTCGATTACTTTCCGATTCGCCCTCTCACATAACCCATTCGCTTCAGGTCTATACGGGATTATAGATACTTTCTTTATTCCCAACAAATTAGCAAGACCGTCTAAAGTCTTATTAATAAACTCCCTACCATTGTCTGTGATCAGACATTCTGGAACACCATATCGACAAATTATCCCCTTAAAAAACGCTATAGCAACTTCCTCAGCTGATTTGTATTTCAGTGGGAAAATCTCGACAAAGCGAGTCAACTCATCAACAACTACTAATAAATGTCTATAACCATAAGCGGACTCTGAGAAGTTACCCAGAATATCCATATGCACTCTCTGAAACGGCCTATGTGGTATGGGATATGAACCCAAACGACACGACACTGTCGTCGCTG
The DNA here is from genome assembly GCF_040412425.1 of Macrobrachium rosenbergii. Lineage (NCBI taxonomy): Eukaryota > Metazoa > Arthropoda > Malacostraca > Decapoda > Palaemonidae > Macrobrachium > Macrobrachium rosenbergii. The sequence continues at coordinate 61,024,619 of NC_089794.1, read as the reverse complement.
GCTTATTCGCATTGCAAATAGCGCACTTCTTCACAAAGGCTTCTACTGCGGAAAACATATTTTTCCAAAAGAACTTTGACCTGACGTTTTCATACGTCTTGTCTACACCCAAAATTAGAACCAAATTTACAATGTACAATGTCTAGAACTTGTGGTACTAGACTCTCTGGCACGATGATTTGTGTAATCTCACCCATGCTTCGAGTACTTCGCAAGTTATACTTAACTTTCTCACCAATAAATTATTCTCCAACTCTAGACCAGAAAAAGGCAACTTATACCCTTTCTTCGGTGAAACTCCCTTAAGAAATGCCTTAGCATCTGACAACAATTTATCTTCATCTTGCTTTTGTTCAAGCAAGCCTATGTCCCAAGTGACATTTTCACCCGTAATATAACACACTACGTTACTCTCACTATCACGAATAACAATCTCTCCCGAGACTGCCGACTCACTATTTCTCCCCAAAGTATGCACCGTAGGAACGTGTATGTCCTCTACATGCGATCTCTCAGAATTACTAATATCAGAGACATTAGACACCAAATATTTACTCTCTTCTCCCACACAGGATTCGGTGTGTATTTCCTCATCCTCGACCGGAAAATGTCTGCTCAATGCATCTGCAACTACATTATGCTTACCTTCAATGTATTTGAGGTTTGCATCAAAATCTCTCAATGTTAGGAACCAACGTGCTCTCTTGGGCGACAAATTTGGCTTATTAAAAGCTCTAACAACGGTTGATGATCTGTAAAAATCTCAACTTTATTTCCCAACAACAACATCTTAAAATGAACAAGGCTAGAGACGACTGCGAAAGCCTCCTTGTCCACAACTGACATCAGCCTTTCGTTACTACCACGCATTTTGAACTTTCTGCTATAAAAAGCAATTGGGTGTAATTTCCCCTCAAATTTCTGCATCAAACACGCACCTATACCTTCCTGACTCGCGTCAGTCACTAAGGTGAACGGTTGACTAAAATCTGAAACTTCAAAACTGGTGGGTTCACCAAAGCGTTCTTAAGCTTCTCAAAAGCTAATTGTTGACTATCACCCCAAACAAACTTAACGTCTTCTCGTAACAAATCTGTCAATGGAGACGCTATTGTAGAAAAATTCCGCACAAAACGGCGAAAGAAACCCGACATACCTAGGAACGAACGAATCTGTTTCCTGGTTTTGGGAACTGGAAAATTCACAATGGCTTTAACTTTCTCATCATTCACTCTAACTCCCTCTTTAGAGATAACATGTCCTAAATAGACAAGTTTTCTCTTCAGAAACTCACATTTGGCCAATTTGACCTTTAACCCAGCGAACCATAATCGCTTAAGGACTTCTTTAACACCTTTAGATGTTCTTCAATTGTATCTGTGCATATGAGAATATCATCCATGTACACAAACACCGACTTTCCTAACAAGCCATGAAGTACTGTGTTAACCAGTCTAGTAAATGTTATTGGGGACCCTTGTAATCCAAAAGGCATCCTATTAAACTCGTAATGTCCCTTTGGTACCGAAAATGCTGTATATTTACGGCTACTCTCACAAAGGGGAACTTGTAAAACCCTTGCATCAGATCTATAGATGAATATATATTCTTGCCACCGATCTCAACAAACAAATCAGGCAAACAAGCTACAGGATATCTATCTGGGCATGTTTTTTCATTCAATTTACGAAAATCTACACAAACTCTGATACTACCGTCTTTCTTAGGAACTGCAAGCAAAGGAAAATTAAACGGAGAATTGGACGGTCTGATAATGCCTTCCGACTCCCACCTCTGAACTTCTTTTTCTACTTCTTCTCTGATCTTAAAAGGAATTCGATATGCTGGAATATATATGGGATTTGTACCCTTTTGTAGGCGGATTGAATGTTCTAAAACATCTGTAACTCCTAATTTATCTCCCTTCAAAGCAATGATATCTAGATATTCTTTCAACACTTTCTCTACTTTATCTGAATACTCAGGATAATCAACTTTAGCCAAGTGTTCATGTAGAACCTGACTTCGGAACTGTTGCTCCTCGTTAGGAAACATATTCCCGTCTCCACAAAAACTCACTAATTTATGCTCTTCATTAAATTCTTCAAAATCAATTACATAAGTACCCTTGTGATATTTTTTCACTGAGTCTTGATAGCTAACTAATTCTACTGAAGTCACGCCTGCGACTGAAATTTCATTCACTGACACCGTACTCACAACGTCTTTGAATTTCTCGGTTCCCTCAACAACGCACACTTGAGAAGGAAACTTTTTCTCTTTCAGCGACACTTTAACCAATGTAGGAACTCGCGGTTGCAATTCAATATCTTCCAACAAAAATCCTTTGAAAGATCTTTTTGCGGAATATCTTCACTCTCTAATGAATGTGTTACACATGTCTCAGACTGTGTCTTAGGTTTCTCACAAGTTTTTTCCTGTGTATATATGGAACAAAACAACCTGACTCACCTATTGTAATCCCCTGAACTCCCGTAAAAGCATTGAAGCTATGAAATGCATATATGTGTCCTTTAAAATTGTAGCAGCCATATTTTCTGAAATATATGTTCCACAGAGAAATCCTCAAATAGGTGAGTCCAAAATGGTGAGACCATCTGAATAAGGGGGTTTACTGTATATAATTTGCACTATATATATATATATATATATATATATATATATATATATATATATAATATATATATATATATATATATATATTATAATTATATATATATATATATATATATATATATATATATATATATATATATATATATATATATATATATATATATATATATATATATATATATATATAATTATATATATATATATATATATATATATATATATATATATATATATATATATATATATATATATATAATATATATATATATATATATATATATATATATATATATATTATATATATATATATATATATATATATATATATATATATATATACGTATCGTGTGTGTGTATGTGTGCGTGTTCGCGTGTGTGTGTGTATGTTACAAAGCTGACAGAATTGACAGAAATATTTTGTGTATAATGAAGTTTAGTGAGATTGACATAACCTAGGCTCACTTATTTACTATGTAACCCCTAAAAGCTTTCAGTTGTATCTTATATCCCATTTTGTCCCAGGTTAACCTATGGCATATTCATCGCCCTTAACAAAGAATGTCATTTGTTCTCTATCGATTTTGAATATACCAGTAAGTTTTGTTCTTGCATTTATAACAAGATAATCTTTGAAAAGTTCCTTTCTTCCTCGCTAGCCTTCATGACTGAGAATATAACTGATTCCATAATGTTATGTTATAATGTGTGATATCATATAGTATCACATAGTAAATGACCAGTGAAATTCTTTACTGTATTGATTATGTTTGGAAAAAAAAGTAATATTGCGGGGGAGGGGTTCCTCTGAGTGACTTCAAATAGTGATTCAGCATCTTGCTTCAGGATTGACTTACTAAGACATAATATGAAAACTATATCGCTACATATCAGAGGAAGTTAGAGGAAATCACGTGTCAGTGTGATATTTTCAATGACGATGATAATAATAAAACTTATGAAACAGAGCAAATTCGTCTTTTACATGTTTATAAAATGAAGGGTGTGCCGAGTATAGTTATGCAACTTCTCTAATACATATAATGTACAGCTATGTTCTTAAATGAAACAACATGATTGCATAGGATTTCGTTAAAAATTCACGAACTGACAACTTAATATGCTCCATTTTTATCTACTATTTCAATGCGAAAGCACGATTATTTCACACAATAAGGCCATAATATGTTTCATTAGAGTGAAATCTATCATATAATTCAAAACTGTAAGAAAATAACACTTGTAGCTAAATTTCGGAAAAACAGTTACGAAACATTTTCAAAACTTCCGTTCACTCATCGCCAATGCGTTTGACAGAAAAAAGTCATAATCAAACCTCAGTTCAAATGTTAGAATACTAAAAAAACGAAAAAAAAAATTGCCATAACATTAACATTGCCTTTAGTGCAACCATAAAAAAAATAAAATAGTCCTATTTGCTTGTTTTTACGCCTCAACGCTAAAAAAAGTAAATAAGTAAATACGAAAGTATTACTGTAGCTAAAACGCATCCACCGATATCAACGGGTGGGCGGAGCGTGTGACGCAACTATTAGAGTGGCGGCTACATGAACCACCTTGAACATAGGTCTGCAATGAGTAGCGACAACGAAATTATATTGAATACATTTTTTTTTTTTATATTTGTTAGAGGAATTTTTGGATTTTCATAAAAATAGAATTATTTAAGTTATATTTCCTAACCACTTCAAAAATTATCGCTTACTAGCAAATATTCGCCTATATAATTACAGTGTTCTTTCGTTAAAACCTAGATTTTGTTCCTAGGCCTTGGTTTGTTAGATTTCTTTACTTGCTATAAATACATTACGCTTAGCTTTCACATCTCTATATTAATCATTTATGGCCAGAAAGTATATGAAGTTATCTACACATTCTTGCACTTCAAGTTACCTTGTAAATGAATAAATTATACACCAAAAGCGAGCAGAAGGACTTTAAGAAAAAAATATTTTAAGCCAGTTAAAAAACAACTGGTCCATAGACCTTGATATTAATAATAATAGATATTTCGACTAATATAATTAAAATCATCATCATTATTCTTCAAAGAAAAGGAAATCTCTACAAATAAATTCTTTGGTTGCAGAGATAACATCTCAGTAGGCTTTGATTTTCTTTTAAGCCTATTATTACTTTACAACATACAGGAAGCTTGAACACAGCCTAAAACTTCAACATTCAAAGAAACTGTAATTCATATTCCTATTTTGAAAATGTTGTGGCTGTTGAGCTTAATTAGATCTACTGTTATAATGCTGCAGAAGTAGTTACGTTGACTAGCCCTAGAAGCAAAGCGCTGTGTCATTGACGGCACCGCCAACCTTATCACACTGTGATTTGAGCTAAATAATGTAAAAAAGAAAAAAAAAAAAGAAAAGGTTCAAATGACACAGGTTACGAATTATACCAATGCATAAAAGGGAACATATTTATATAACCAAAGGAAAAATAGTGCTAGCTGTGAATTCGCAAAGTTGTCGACATGTATGACATTGGAAATGTAAAAAAAAATTTTAACACTACGTGCCGTTGAGCCTGAGGTTTTGGATGATACAAAAAGAATTTTGTTGCCTCAGATTTGAGCATGACTGTACCACAAAACTCTAGCGAGCTATACAAAGCCAAAGTTTCACTCTACTGTACTATCATTTAAATTTGGAATGATGTCTATATTCTTTATCCATCTTCCATAGAACAAATCCTTTAAGGAATGGTTCTGTTTTGTCATCAAAAGCACAATTTCATTGGAAACTAGAAGTTAAAATGGATGCCACCGGCGGATGCGAAAATAACTTAACTCTAAAAGCCAACTCTATTTGAATCTAAAGAATCATATTGTTTGATTCTAAAGAATCACATTGTTTTAGTTGACTGTGGAAGCAACTCCATATTGTCCTAATTGCATACCTGGTTCAGAAAAGTAAGTTGAGAGAGAGAGAGAGAGAGAGAGAGAGAGAGAGAGAGAGAGAGAGAGAGAGTTCTCAGAACAACAAACGTACTGAAGTAAGATCAGAAATGACATTACGAAAGACACACTCGCATACTCACACGAAGATACACAAAGTAAACCATTACAGTTAAGGACAATCTATTCTTTATACAGAACATTCATTCGGCTGTGCTTGGTACTTATGTAGGTTCCGTATCTCCCCACAACGACGTTATATTCATTTTCTCTTTCAGTCTAATTTAGCTTGATATTAGCGTCATTTTATGTTAGGCTACTTTACTAAAACAATTTAATGGCAAAACACTTCTATTATTTTTGTACACACAAAATTCATTTACATTAACTAATTACTGATTTATGCATTACTTTGATTTCTCTGATGCTGCTTAATTCAATTTAAGATAAATCCCTATTTTCTATCTATTAAATGTTTATTATGATTTTCTAACTCTGTCCATTTTGTGCAGTTTCGTGAAGCTAAACAAATGGATTATTTGCCTAGATAAACCTTCCTTGTGAATAGAATCTAGAAATTCCACTAAATTGGTAAAACGAACGTGAAAACACTGGAAAAGCGAACTTTGGAAAAGCCAAAACAATCCCAGCTATAGGCTTTCAATTTGATGGTATCTGGACATCAGAGAGGCAATTATAGTTTTAGAGATAGAAGCCTTCACTGTTATTTAGCCTCTTATTTCTGAGGCTTTTAGAGGAAATAAGTTTTAAGAACTTTATATGCAGTAAGAGCAATAGAAAGATTAAATAAAATGAATAGAGTGATTAAAGTGCTTAGATATGATAAATATTTCTATGGACTTTATACTAATTATCACCTGACTAATATATATCCACATATCAGTCAGGTGATAATTAGTATAAAATCCATAGAAATATTTATCATAACTATGCATGTTAATCACTCTATTCATTTTATTTAATCTTTCTATTGCTCTTACTGCATATAAAGTTCTTAAAACTTATTTCCTCTAAAAGCCTTAGAAATATGGATGTATGTAAAGTATGTATAGTATGTGTGTGTGTGTGTGCGTGTGTATGTTCCCGCATAGCTCTGAAATGCTTTGAGCAATTTCAACCAACATTGGCAAACATATGAGCTGCTAACTAAAAATCAACACTGTGGTGGTAAGACATCACTAGCACCAAAGCGCACCAAAGAGGGTGTGGGTGGGAAGGGCTTCCATAAAACGGGGATGGTTCTGCCTGTGAAACAGGGCTGGTTCTGTCTGTAGTCTTATTAACTAAATAAACTTTACGAATTCATCATACCTAATTTCGGTATACATATGACTTACTATCTGGAAAAGATTATTGTGGGGGTAAGATAATGACACCAAAGGAGGTGGGGGTTAGGAAGGGGGTGACAGAGAGACAGAGAGAGTGGTAGGGAGAGGTAGCGTGAGAGAGAGAGAGAGAGAGAGAGAGAGAGAGAGAGAGTAGAGAGGGGGTGTTAGGGATAAAAGAAAGAGGGAAAGAGTCAGGGAGGGTTGGAGAGAGAGAGAGAGAGAGAGAGAGAGAGAGAGAGAGAGAGAGAGAGAGAGGTGTTAGGGAGGAGAAAGAGAGAGAGAGGGAGAGGAAGTGAGAGAGAGAGAGTAGAGGGGGTGTTAGGGGAGGAAGAGAGAGAGAGAGAGAGAGAGAGAGAGAGAGATTTATCAGTTATCATTCAGAGTTATCCCGGGCAGCACCAGGTAGGTCAGCTAGTATACATATGTATATGGGGTAATGTGTTTGATCTTATATTTACTGTGTATATTCAGTCATAGTGTGATGAAACGAAAGAGATGCTTCAAGGCGGTACTTTGGACGGTCGCACAGTTGCAAAATCATTGCAATCAGCAAATATTTCAATTGCTTCAGCTGTTTTGGCTCAATGAACACACAATATTGTCGCTGATATGTGAGGCAACTGACCGAGTTGGTATGCAAGTACGTAAGTTCGTGCGTTAGAAAAATGGAGATTGTGTCTAATTATGCCCAAAAGTTAGGTCTGGTTGATTATTAACTTAGCGAGAGCGATATCATCCAGACATGGCTTTGTGTGTTTCCAATCTCTTAGAAACCAGCAGTTAAGGTAAATCCAGACTTCTCTTTTTTTTTTCTGTGTGGACTGTGAACTTGTGAATTTACCATATCCAAGACACTTATGAATTTGTGGGGAGAATTGGACATAGTCATTTATGTCACTTTAATATTCTATTTTATTGTGTTCTGATTTGACATTGATTAAGCATGCATTTTAGACTTTCATTATTATGTCTTACACTTGTGTATTTGTGGGAGATTACGGTTTGTTTAATTTTTCAACAGATGTCTGTGGGGTTGCTGTGGTGATAGAGAAAGAACACTGCAATCTTTGCAGTTTAGTGGTTATTTCACTGTGGTTGACTTTAAGACTAGACGTATAATGTCTAAGATGGAGTGTGTGGGAGTTTTGAGTGTAAAGGCTTTTTAGCCAGAGTAAGATTAAATCTTGAATTAGACTATTTTTGCATTTTAATCTTTTCTTTGTTAATTCATTACTTGTTGGGTTTGTTTGATAATAAATCTATTTATGTAGGAAAGATTGTGTTTCCTTAGAGTATCCATTTTGAGGATAATGTTAGAGAGAGAGAGAGAGAGATGCGCGGGTTGAATACTGAATACCAGAGAGAGAGAGAGAGAGAGAGAGAGAGTTGCGGGTTTCCACGTCTTCTGAAGTTAGGCCGCGAAACACTTTACGTAGCATTTCGGAAGGAATGTTTGAATCTGTAGGTGTAACATATGTAAATGGATGTAAGTGTGTGTGTGTGTTTGTGTGTGTGTATGTTCCAGAATAACTGAAACATACTGAGCAATTTAAACGAAACTATCTGGAAAAGAATACTGTGGGGGTAAGACATCACTGGCACCAAAGGGATTGGGGTGGGAAGGGATGAGATGAATAGTGACCCTCCCAATGCCCTTTAAGTCCAAGTTCAGCCCCAATAGGAAGGGGGGGGGGATGGGAATGAGAAGGGGTGAAAAATAAAATGTCAAAAATGACAGATATTAGTGTCTAATCCATAGTTTTCTAGATTGCTAAGTTGAATAGTGACACTCCCGATGCCCTTTAAGTCCATCTTCAGCCTAGGAAGGGGGTAAGTGTGAAGGGGTGAAAAATGAAATGTAAAAAATTACATTTATTAGTGTCTAACCATAGTTTTCAAGGTCATTGAGAAGAATAGTGACACTTCCGATGCCCTTTAACTTCAAGTTCAGCACAATTAGGACGTGGGGGGTGGGGGGAAATGGGTGAAAAATAAAATGTAAAAATTTACATTTTTAGTGTCTAATCCATAGTTTTCAAGGTTGCTGAGATGAACTGTGATGATCCCAATGTCCAAGTTCAGCCCTGATAGGAAGTGGGGTGAGAAGGGGTGAAAAATGAAATGCCAAAAATGACATTTAATAGTGTGTATTCCATAGCTTTCGATGTTGCTGAGATGAAAAATGACATTCCCGATATCCTTTATGTTCAAGTTCAGCCCCAACAGGAATGGGAGGTTGTGGGGCGGGGGGCTGCAATATAAAATGACAAAAATGTTGGGCAATGCAATTGAAGCAACTATCTTACCAGGAAAGGGAGAGAGTGAGAGGGAGAGGAAGTGAGAGAGAGAGAGTAGAGTGGGTGTTAGGGAGGAGAAAAAGAGAGAGAGAGAGAGAGAGAGAGAGAGAGAGAGAGAGAGAGAGAGAGAGAGAGAGAGTTTATTGGTTGTCATTCAGTTTTCCGGGGCAACGCCTAGTCAGTCAGCTAGTAGTAAAACAATTTTAATAGCCCAACTAAAAAACTCATTAAAGATAATAAAAATTAATAGGTAAGTTGGGAATAAAACATCCCTCATTATCTTACTTGTACGGATTAGTAAAAACGCACAAAGAAAATAATCATATGAGGCCTAATATCAGAACTGCTGGCTCAGTATCATATAAACGTTCAAAATATATTACCAAGCTCTTGTCCCCGGTACTTGGAACTATCTCTGATTCTCACATATATAATTCAATAGATTTAGTCGATAAACTGAACAAAATCACTTTTTGCCCCACAGATATATTTGTTACTTTTGATATTTGTTCTCTTTTTGCCAAAGTACCTATAGATTCTGTTTTAGGTAATCTTAGTAAGAAACTAATTCATCATGAATTACCTCTACCTGTAAGTCACATTATTTCACCCATTAGGTTGTGCATTTGTGATAGTAAGTTTATGTTCAATGGTGAATTCTACCAACAAATATTTGGTATGGCCATGGGCAACCCATTATCCCCCACCCCTCTTAAACTTATAAATGGATTTTTGTTTAAATATTCATCTAATATCATTTATGCTCCTTTAAAGTGGTATTGATATGTTGACGATATTTTAGGTGTTTTCCTGCTGGTATTGATATTAATGATTTACGCTCTAATTTGAATAACCAGGTAGCTTCCATAAAAGTTACTTTAGGGTAAAAAAAAGACAATTTGCTAAATTTCTTAGATGTTTTAATAGAATGAAAACAATTTCAATGCAAATTCAGTGTTTATAGAAAATCACCCAACAACTTAACTTATGTCCACGTCTATTCAGGGCATCACCTTAATATCAAAATAGAAGTTTCCTTCCATGCTTTACGAGCATTGCACAATGTCCGTCCCCAGTATTTGGATCAAGAAATCGAATGCATAAGAAAAGTATGGACAGGTTTATGTTACTCTTCACACATACTAGATATTCGCTATAATAAAGCCCACAAAAAGTTTCATAGTGAAAGTAACATGGAGAAAGAAACCCTTAAGAACATTCTTAGTTTGCCTTATTTTAGTTGTTTTGAAACCATAAAATCATTGTTAAAATCTTAATGTCAGCCTGTTTTTTCCCATAATAATACACTAAAAGGAATGTTAATAAAAAATAGCCCCAAGGAAAGCAACAACAAAATGTATAAAATTCCATGTTTGGACTGCTCTTCTTTTTATACAGGTCAATCGAGTAAGAATTTAGAAGTGAGAATTAAGCAGTATAAGTATTCTGTCAAAACTGGGCAAACATCCTATGCAATATTCATTTATTTAAGTGAAAACTCTCACTGGATCAATTGGACTGACAGTTTGGTGATTGCCAGACAGAAAGATTTTTCTTCACTAAATCTTTTAGAATCTGCAATTATATTACATCTTACTTCCAGCTGTAATTTCAACCTTAGCACGGGCATATATTATTTGGGTCCCTGTATTAGGAAAATGTTCAAGAAGGATCACTCTTGAGGGACGGCATAATTTATCAATGTGCAGCACCCCAGACCGGGGAAACTTTGAGGTCGGCAAAATAAAAAAAAAAAAAATAATCACATCAATGGAAAGAGAATGACACGTACATTCACACTGTATAAATAAAAAAATTCTAAAAAATTTTCCCTACCTTCTGCGAAAAGTTGAAAATGACCATTTACAAACCCTTGTGGGGCCTCATTTACAAGACAATCGTAAATGTTACCAACTTATATATGGTTCTTCTAATAAATAAGTTTTTTGGATTTTGTAAAATTATTATTACTGCTCACACAATATCAAAACATAAGAAATAAAAGCAGTAACAATTTCTTTGCATATTTGTTGTAAAATATTCACGTAAGTTTACGAGAAGGAAGATTCAGTCACTTTTTTTTTTACATGCTTTTTCTAATATTTCTTTGCAACATTACATTTACAACCGACATCCTATCGTAAAAGACAAAAACAAAAAACAACAGGAACCCCTTCGTATATTTACAAGCAAATTTACAAAAAGACCCATGTGAGAGAGAGAGAGAGATGCAGTACCTTTCCCCTTGAAGTCATAAGCATTACTGATACTGGCCCAGCTCTCACCAGTGTTGCCAACTCATTTTACTACTTGTACACAGTGTTGCAAGTGGGAAAAATATAAATGCATCCAAAAACGTATCCAGAATGTACAAAACGTATCCAAATAATATGAAATAGTATCCAAAATGTATCCAATATATTCTCTTTTAAAAATGCGTTATAGTTAATGAGGATGTGGTTAAGAAAAGTATTTTTAATTGATTAATATTTTTTAATTCTTACCCTGTTGGTAGACATCTTACAGCTGGCAGCCAAATTGCTATCTGCTGCCTGGTGATGGTGATTGTACAGTGACGTACAGTCGTACACTATAAATTTGGAGCGAAACTTATACTATTGATTAGATCTTCAAAAAATATATTTATTAATGCTTTTATGAACAAATATATATTGAAGTTGCATGCAATACACTAACACTGCACAATACGATTATATGAAAACCTTTACTAAAAAAATATAAAACTACAAAAATACAAACTTATGTCTTCTGCCTATACAGCTACATATGCTTCACTGTTTATCCTTCCTCAATTGAATACATTTTGGGCAGAGTTTATCATCAAATTACTAGGCTCCCATTGATAGCAATGAACTGCTCCCCCGTTGCCTTTGCTTAATAACAGTCCATTTACTGATTCAGTATTCAACCTACTTCTTGTGCCTCTCTTTATTAGTTTGACCTGAGGAAATATTTTCTCCATTGCAGCAGAAGAATGAGGCAGAACTTAAAGACATAACATAAATTTTGACAGATTTGGGAACAAAAGTGTTACTCTATCATACAAATGGGAGCGATGTAGTATTTAAGAGTTTTGATTGGTTTTCACTTTTTGTAAAAAATAATGACTGCAACAATGTGGATGTAAAAAGTATCCAATTCTTTAAAAAAAATAATAAAACGTATCCATTTTTGGCCTCTTTATTCAATTTCGTATCCTTTTGTCCAGGGTCGTAAAAACGTACCAGCAACATCAAAATGTATCCAAAGGATACTTTCGTATCCGTACTTGCAACACTGCTTGTACACCAGATTTTTTGTCGATGTCCGCTAGATTTACACTAGATGTTTCCCTGGTACTCGCACCAGTTCCCATTCCTTTCCAGAAAAACTTTCATAATGTTGGTAATTCTTATGGAAAACAGAATACTGGTTTGTTGATAATTTTATTTCAAATGAAGAACATAATTACTGTGTTGCCTTTTAATTAAACTTAAAAATACTGAGAGACTTCTCAAAAGTAGTGTGAATTCTGTAAATAAAATCATTCATTACTAGTGAGTAAATCAATGTGAAACCAAAATTGAACTTTTCATATTAAGTAAAGAAAAAAATCACTAATGCAAATAGATATTATTGATTTGGTTAATAACATCATTCAAAATCAATTAAAAAATTTTCTCAAATGAAATTAGAGGATTGCTAGAATAATTGAATTTGACGTCTCACTGCTAATCACTGTCACTCTCACTTATTGCAGTCTCTGGTAGATCTACTGCATCTTCGCAGACTTCATAAGAACAAGACGGTATTGCAGACTGATTTGTAGTATCTGTACTTTGTACTTGGCCCTTCTGATAGGATTCCAAATGTCCTATCTTTTTGAGAACTTCAGGTGGGTAGCAGTAGTAGCAGTAGTAATAGTAGTAGTAGTAGTAGTAGTAGTAGTAGTAGTAGTAGTAGTAGTAACAACAATAAGTATTAATATTTCAACCTATGTAGCATCACGTGTCAATTTCTTTGTGAAGCAGTCCATCTTTGTTACCACTTTTGTTTTCACACGTGACATGTTTCGGGTTCATAGTTTCTCGTTTCGCATTACTTCCAATGTGACTCCGGCCTTAGGCATATTTATAGTTTTTCATACCACTAAGTCATAACGAGGGATCCAGAAAGCTGAATTTAATCAGGAATCTCTCGAACCAAACACTTCATTATTAAACTAAGTTATTATTAACCTCGATGGCCTGGTCATGGGCACTAACATGTTTTTGAATGCAAGGGATTTATGTTTTTTTTTCCTATTATGGGATGACTTCTGTGCATAGTTTGTCTTTAATTGTAACAAACACATCCTGAAACTAACTGCTTTACTAAAATTTCTACTGTTCTACAAACCGAGTTGTTGGCAATCAACGAACGAAAGTCATCACGTATGCTACTTGATGGAGTCGATTGGAGATTGCAATCGCTGGGAGGGGTGGGAGTAATATCACCCGTAGACTAATCCAGGGGTGCCCCTCCCAAGTATACAAATTAAGTGTTTTGGCTTTTAACTTTACTGCGATTTTTTAATTTAAAAAAAATGCTCCAGGATAAAGCCTATATAGTAGCAAAGAGTAAATTTAGAATAATAGCCTACACTAGAAATTACACCAGAAATTATATACTCTAGGAGTATACGCTTATTTTTTTTTTACACCAGATTGAACGTCAATACTCTACAGTAGATCTAGCGTAAAATACACCAAATTGTCAACAGTGACTCTCACGTCTGTATAAAAGTTGCCATTAGTGAATTTATAGCATATAGAAGTATTGGCATCTTTGTTTCGAATCATTATTACCATAACAGTGGTGCGTAATTCTGCTTCACGCTGAAGCGCTATCCGTCCACCTCCCCAAACCTGTTTTACTTCACACTGAAGCTCAATCCGTCCACTAAGGATTAAAGATAAAATCATGGACTTAATTAATAATTAATTACCTTATATATATATTTTCTTTGTATTCGTATGTTTAATAGTTTTTTGAAAATGCTCGTTTTTCAAAATATTGTTATTGTTTACCAAAAGGAGAATATAATAAGTGATGTACCTTTATAAATATGTAATCAGCTTATTCAATCCAAGGTCAGTTTTGGTGGTCAGTCTCTTCCCCTGTATAATCTTTTAATTGATTCCTCCCTGCTTTCGAGCCATTAGGACTAATTTTCTGTAAAAACCTCTCAAAGATTTACTTTTGTTTGGGTATGTTCACTAAAAGGTAGAGTTTATTGCATTATTCTTCGAAAAAAACTGTCCTCCTCAACGGACAAGTAATGCATTAATAAGTAGAGAACAGTGCTATTTATACAGTTGAAAGAGTGTTCCAGAAGTCAGTTAACAGCTCCTTTTAAATCATCTTAACCACTGGTTGGAGTAAGATTTTATTTATCAGATCTGAATTCCAGGCTCATTTTGAGAGGTTCATTGTGTCTCTTTTCTTAATCAGTGCTGATTCTACCATCTGGCTTTTTAACCGATTATATATACAGTACACACACACACACTCACACACACACACACACACACACACACACACACACATATATATATATATATATATATATATATATATATATATATATATATATATATATATATATGTGTATGTGTGTGTGTGTGTGTGTGTGTGTGTGTGTGTGTGTGTGTGTATGTGTGTGTGTAATAATTCAGTTCACCCACGTCTATTCGAAGGTGGATGTTTCCATGAATAAAGTAGAACTGTTGTTCGGACCATCAACACACCATCCCCCACTCCAGAACTAACAAATCCATCAGTGGGGCAAAAATTTATATTTATATAAACCTAGAAATATATATTATATATATATATATATATATATATATATATATATATATGTGTGTGTGTATGTGTGTGTGTGTGTGTGTGTGTGTGTATGTGTGTGTAATAAATTAGTCAGTTCACCCACGTCTATATATAAGGTGGATGTTTCCATGAATAAAGTAGAACTGTTGTTCGACCATCAATACACCATCCCCATACCAGAACTAATAATATCTATCAGTATAAAATTTATTTTGTTTAATTTATCAACTAAACCTAGAGAATTATATATGAGAATATATATATATATATATATATATATATATATATATATATATATATATATATATATATACATATATATATATATATGTATGTATGTATGTATGTATATATGTATATATATATATATATATATATATATATATATATATATATATATATATATATATATATATATATATATATATATATATATATATATATATATATATATAAATTGAATAACTATAGTATTAAGGAATATATTATTTTATGACATTTACTCTGAAGATCAGCAGATAATATTAATTTGAGAAAATTTATACAAATTTGGTTGTCATTATGAGTATATAGACTCAAAATCACGGCCATTTTTATGCCGATATTTTTAATCGAATGTCAAAGCAAATACACTCTTTTCTAACAGTAGTGAATTTTGTTAATAAATGCAGCAATTTCAATAGTTTTACTGTGAAATTCAGCCGGCGTTTGGTTAGTGACAGCTTGATTCGACATCTAATTGCTTAATTTGATATCCAAGCAGATTTCATTTACTATGGTGGATAAATACACTGTCACTCTTTTATTAGAGGCATTACCATACGTTTGCTTTCAGTTACGTTAAATACAGAAACTTTTATTATTAAAACAAAATATTTTCTTGACTGCTAGGCGGTAGATTACTGAACACCGATACTGTTGCAATTAAGGCGATACAATTGCCGGTAACAAAACTCGAAAAAACTGTTTCCATGAATTCTACTCTTTTTCCCTAACGACTTGAAAGCAGGAGCCAGCGCTTTTGAGAACAAAACTCCAAACATTCCAGAATTAAGATTCTGTATTCTGCCGCTGCTGGAATCACAGACCCACCATTTATCCTGGATATATGCAGCTTGCTTTTCTGCACACAAAAGCCATCCATCAAAAGTGAGCAGCGGCTCGTAATTTATTGCTTTATACGAGTTCACCATTGTCAATAGCAGTGTATCATCCTTCAGTTTAAGGATTCCTCTGGCCAACGACTAGATAGATTTTTTTATCCTTTTAGAAAAGATTTTCACCTTAAAGAATCGTTGTATACATGATGGAGAGAAAAAACATTTGTGGTTATTGTTAACAGAATTAAGTGCTTATGTCCGCATATTTGAGTTTGTGTGTGTGCACGTGTGTGTGTGTGTGTGTGTGTGTCACAAAGAGAGAGAGAGAGAGAGAGAGAGAGAGAGAGAGAGAGAGAGAGAGAGAGAAGGTAAATAGTACTGACTTTAAACTTCAAGCTTCAGAAAAGCGTCAGTGGTATCGTGATGAGCACGACACTGGGCATTCGTGTCGTGTCGGCCGTAAGTCGTTTCGGCCGTAAGCACGTTTACGTGCAAAAGTGGGCTCCGTGTTTAGTACCAGACCTTTGAGGGATGAACGTAAAACATGAAATAATAATGGTAAATACCATAAACATAACGTCTTACATTGTTTTCGATGTTACGGGCTAAAGTGACTTACGGCTGAAACGACCAGGACCGGACACTGGCACCTGTGGTTGTCTGTGCCCTCCTCTCTTTGTACGATTCCATTGTCTCAGCAGTCGTCAAGGTTCACAAAAGGATAGAATGTGCACATGGAATCTACTGGTAATATTTTACTAGATACGCGAATGATAATAATAACTGCAATCCCGTCTTCATTTCTGGCCCCTTTTTGGATACGCGTGTCGCACCAAAGTTTAAGATCCAAATGGAAGAATATGAAGAAAATCTGCGTCCGTAGCAGGATTCGGACCCGAATTCGAAGAATCAGAACGAGGTCACGTTACCGTGACCTCGTTGTCAGTTAGGAAACGTGACCTTGTTCTGATATTCAAGATGTCGTTCCATATATTTTTTAGATTTCACCATTATTTCATGTAGTTATATATATATATATATATATATATATATATATATATATATATATATATATATATATATATATATATAAATATATATATATATGTATATATATATATATATATATATATATATATATATATATATATATATATATATATATATATATATATATATATATATATATATATATATATATATATATATATATATATATATATAAATATATATATATATATATATATATATATATATATATATATATATATATATATATATATATATATATATATATATATATATATATATATATATATATATATATATATATATATATATATATATATATATATATATATATATATGTGTGTGTGTGTGTGTGTGTGTGTGTGTGTGTGTGTGTGTGTGTGTGTGTGTGTGTGTATATATATATATATATATATATATATATATATATATATATATATATATATATATATATATATATATATATATATATATATATATATATATATATATATATATATATATATATCGTTCGAAGGAATCTGTATGGTAATTCCAACAAAACAGGTCCATTTGGCGCTAAAAGGCAATATCAAATTGATTGCCATTTGATCAAGTACCGGAGATAATGCGAAAAGTCTTGCGTAAAATAGAAACGTCCAGTGAGCAGAGTTTACCTCCTCGCAATCTGTGTGATGCTAATTTCATAGGAAGTCGATATGAATATTGGATGCACATCAAACGAAATGAATAGAGGCCTGTTGGGGCGTAAGAGTTAGGGGGAAAATTTAATCGGAAAGATCCTAATCTTACATCATATGAAAAAAATGTAATTCTTCTTTTGAGAGCCAGGCAAGAGGAATTTGTTGAAAGTGTGTTATTAGTAAAAATCTGAGCATTCAAATTATATCATTGGAGGGTATAAATAGTTAAATACAAATGCTGGCAAAGTTAGAGGAATAGTTTGTAATACTGTACATGGCCGAACTGATATGTGCTTTTCAGTAAATCTGCAAGCGTTATCAAAATAACAAAATATGCTCTGATTCCTACAAAATATATGCCAGTCAAAAAAACATCTAGAAAGAAAAAACATATTTGTACATTGATAAAATGTTTCTTTTAATGATAATTTATGTTTTTTTCTTTAAGAGCTGCAGCAATGAAAGGCGAGAAGAGGTATTCATCTTTGTTTGGTAAATATATCTGCAATAACAATGTATAAATAGCAAGATTAGTGATTACAGTATTTATGGGAAAAATGTTATACATGTTAATTTGTAGAACAATTTTTATTTTAACTTTATATATTTAATCCGTTATATTTTATATTATAATAAAATATAACACTGAATTAAAAAAGAAAGATTAGGAGTTTCTATAAAAGCAGCTTCATGAACAACATTGTTACGGTGCAAATGAGTAAATGACAGACATGCAAGACACTCTGGATACCAGGTGATCAGGTTACCTCCATATCGCTGCCAAGAACACAGATCATTCACTTTGGAAAACTCTTAAGTTGTGGAGGGGAAAACTGATTGCTTAACAAATATACGAAAGCGCCTATCAATCGGTAGTAGAGGTGAAACTCTGCCAGTACCAACTGAGGATGTAATGGAACAAACAAGCTCAAACTTTAAATGACAAACTTTGAAGGGAAGAGACAATATTGTCTATAAGTAAATGGAAAGATAAAAACATGAAATGAGGCTTCATCAATTCGACTAGTAGACCGACTACCGCAAACAGATATGGGGAATAGTATAAATCCAATATTGAAATGAGACTTACATTGACACTTTTTTTTGAAACTATGAATACAGAAGAAGTATAATTTATGTGCCAGGGACTGTTTCTCTCTGAGGCCCCTTTAAGCCATAATCTGCTGAATAAAAGTCATATGTGTACTCTGTAGTTTCAAGATTAAATGGGCTCCCATCAGTCATCCGTGTCTTGTATAAAAGTCTACTAGATCTAGGCAACCCCTTTTAATTATGTGTTCAGGAAGAATCCAGGTATAAAATCGACGATTAAAGTTTTTTGTGAACATTCATTAAAACACATTAACAAACACTATATCCAGTTTGAAAAGATCGCGAGATATATTGTGACTAGTGTTTTCTACGGTGATTAACTTCTTTATGAATCCATCTCCTACGCATATTTCAACTTGCACTGGATGCTCCATTTATCAGGGCAAGATAAGACAGAAGGTGTATTCTTAGTAAGAACTTTGCGTACGTCAGACGCGAAATACCATCATCAAGAAGGGCCAAACACTCAGTCAACATGAAGAATATATCTTTTTATATATTAAAGTAAATGTTTTTTTTTATTTGTGTGTAATATGCAAATTTACACCGGATATTTATTCATGAGCTACTGTTGATAAAATTATAGTAACGCGTATATAAAATAATGACAATTTAATACATATATAAAATAATTCCTCCCGTATTATTAAAATCGCATACTTCAAGTAGTAAAGAGTGTAAGCGTAGACCCTAAGGGAAAATATCCAACCAGCCTCATAGGAAAAGTTTCTTTTCTTGACCAGTAGTTGCCACAGCCTTCATTGTTGTGTCTCAAACAAGAAATTGACTGAATTCGGTTTAACAGCACAAGTGTGAGGATCGAAAACAACTAGATCAGTTCATTCTCACCTATTCCACTGGTACATAGAAGTGTAATATATGTTCTCTTTTTATTAGGATCTAATATTAACCTTATGATCTCGGTAGATATGAGATCGGATACTTCCCCAGTCCGGATGGATTTCAAGACGGTAGTTTGCTGTAGCATGCTACCAAACGCACGAAACCATAAACAATCGTTGTAATAGCACATCTGGTGTTTTTGGTACAAATATTCCTGCAAATGTGCTACCAGCCATCAGAAGGGATAATTCGAATGAAATGCTATCAGTTGGGTCATTGCTGAGTCGGGAAGTTGAGGAAAACACGCTGGTATGCGAGCAGTTAGCTTCCCCAGCTAATTCCTTGGGTGCAGTTGCCCTCAGGTTCCAACTTCTTTTATGACTTGTACGGCCTAGTGGGTGGCCCCCCTGCCTTTCAGCTGAAAAGCCTGGGTTCGATCCTGATGTAAGTCAGAAATTTATTTTTGTTCCACACGTGATTGTGTTGATTATTATATATATATATATATATATATATATATATATATATATATATATATATATATATATATATATATATATATATATATATATATATATATATATATATAAAGGAGCCCATAAAAACGTCAACATATAGAATATTTTTATATATATATATATATATATATATTTAAAAGAGAAAAGTAAGAGTGACAGCAAAGATAAAAAGAGCATTGAACTCTTAGGCACATTTTCTTTCAGTCACATTAAACATTCTGTAAATTTTTGTCACAAATTCAAAGAAGCACATGTGTCACAACATAAAACTTTTAAGCTTGGATTTAGATTCCTTATTCACAAAAGTACCAGTACAGGACGTTCTACAGTTTTTGAGAGAATTATTATCCCCTTATTCAGGTCATTTCCCACTAGCCCTAGATAAAATGATAAAGTCAGTTGAATTATGTGTGTCAAATGAAGTCTTTTCATTCAGGGAGTCATTCTATAAACAAAAATTAAGGTGCAATATGGGCAGCTCCTGTTTTAGCCAATCTATACATGAAATGTTTTGAAACTATAATAATAAATGCAATAAAACCTAGAGACATGCTGTGGATGAGATATGTGGATGATGTCGTAACATTTTGGGATAATGAGTGGGGCAATTTCAACGAATTTCTTTCAAAATTAAACGCATTAGTAACCATATCAGATTTAAACAAACAATAAAATTCTTTTTCTTGATGTTTTAATAATTAGAGACACGACTTAATATAAATTTTCCATATACAGAAAACCAACATTTTCACTTGCAAACATTCATTATTTTAGTTATCATGATATTTCTATCAAGATTGGCGTAGCCAGCAATTTACTCTTAAAGAAGATTGGAGAGACAATTATTGTCAGAGAAGAGTGTGTTTGACCGTGCCCAATGGAGGAAAGCTGTAGGAGACATCGACCCCAAATAGAAATGAGAAAAGATGCAGAAAAAAGATTTGTGTGCATTTATGTATGTATGTTACATATGCGCATGCACACACACACACACACACACACACACACACACACACACACATATATATATATATATATATATATATATATATATATATAAATTTATATATATATATATATATATATATAATTTATATATATATACTGACCAACCTGGCACTGGCCAGAAAACTCTGAATGACAGTCTATGTGTAGGGGAAGGGAAAGGGGAAGGGAAGGGAGGGGAGGGGAAGGGAAGGGAGGAGGGGGAAGGGAAGTGAGGGGAAGGGAAGGGAAGGGAGGGGAGGGGAGGAGAGAGAGAAGGAAGAGGGGGGGTTTGTGTTGACAGCCCGACTGACTTCTACTTTTTTCGTGCAAACATTCAACCTTCGAACAGTTGTGGGTGAACCGGCAGACATTACTGTGGTGACAGTCCCTTTTATACAGGTATTACTGTTCTGTCTGTCCCTTTTATCCAGGTGTTACTGTGATGACTGTCCCTTTTATCCAGAATTTACTGTGGTAAATGTCCCTTTTATCCAGGTATTACTGTTCTGTCTGTCCCTTTTATCAGTTATTACTGTGCTGTTTGTCTTTTTTATCCAGTTATTACTGTGATGACATTCCCTTTTATCCAGAAATTACTGTGGTGACTGTCCCTTTATCCCAGGTATTACCGTTCTGTTTGTCCCTTTTATCCAGGTATTGCTGTGGCAACTGCCCCTTTTATCCAGGTATTATTGTGGAGACTGTCCATCTTATCTTGGTATTAGTGTGGTGACTCTCTCTTTTATCTATGCATTACTGTGCTGTCTGACAGCTTTAAACAGGTATTATTGTACTGTCTGTCACCTTTAACCAGGTATTACTGTACTGTCTGTCCTTTTTATCCAGATATTACTGTGGTGACTGTCCCTTTTATCCAGATATTACTGTGGTGACTTTCCCTTTTAGCCAGGTATTACTACTGTGACTGTCCCTTTTAGCCAGTTATTACTGTTCTGTCTGTCCCCTTTATCCAGGCATTGCTATGGTGACTATCCCTTTTATCCAGGTGTTCCTGTGGTGACTGTCCTTTTTATCCAAGCATTACTGTGGTGACTGTCCATTTTATCCAGATATTGCTCTGGTGATTGTCCTTTTTATCCAGGTATTACTGTGGTGATTGTCCCTTTTATCCGGGTGTTACTGTGGTGACTGTCCGTTTTATCCAGGTATTACTGTGGCGATTATCACTTTTATCCAGGTATTACTGTGCTGTCTGTCCCTGTTATCCAGGTATTACTGTGATGACTGTTACTTTTATCCAGGTATTACTGTGCTGTCTGTCCCTTTTAACCAGGTATTACAGTGCTGTCTGTCCCTTCTATCCAGATATTGCTGTGGTGACTGTCCCTTTTATCCAGCTATTACTGTGGTGACTGTCCTTTTTAATCAAATACCACTGTGCTGTTTGTCCCCTTTACCCAGATACTACTGTGATGACTGTCCCATTTATCCAGGTATTGTGGTGACTGTCCCTTTTATCCATGTATTACTGTGCAGCCTGTCACCTTTAACCACATATTACTATGATGTCTGCCTCTTTTATCCAGGCATTACTGTGGTGACTGTCCCTTTAATCCAGATATTACTGTGGTGATTGTCTCTTTTATCCAGATATTACTGTGGTGACTGAAAAGTGTTTCAATAACATATTTCTATGGTCTAGTATACGAAATGAGGTACTATGAACCCGCAGAGTTTATTTATTACATAAGTTACAAAGGGAAGGGGGAAGGGGTGTTGGAGGAAGGGGAAGAGGGTATGGATGTGAAACCTACCCTCTTATCTAAGTTTGGTCAAACGATGGCCAAGTGCCAAATTTTGTCTAGATTGGACAAACGGTTACCACATATGTTAGAAAGGGAAGGTAAAGGAGGATGGAGGAAGGGGAAGGGGAAGGAGGTATGGATTTGAAACCTACCCTATTATCTGAGTTGGGTCAAATGGTGGCCATGTGCCACATTTTGTCTAGATCGGTTAAGAGGTTGCCCAATAAGTTACAAAGGAAGGGGAAATAGGGAAGGCCCGGGGATATGCAGTAGGTTTGAAACCCACCCTATTATCTAAGTTGGGTCAGATGATGGCCACATTCCAAATTTTGTCTAAATCGGTGAAGCGGTTACCACATAAGTTACAAAGGTGGGGGAATGTGGGAGGGGAAGGGGGTACGGGTTTGAAACCTACCCTGTTATCTAAGTTGGGTCAAATGATGGCCACATGCCAAATTTTGTCTAGGTCGGTCAAGCAGCTAACACATAAGTTACAAAGGGAAGGGGAAGGGAAGGGGATAGGTGAAGGGGAAGGGATAGGGGGTCTGGGTTTGAATCCTACCCCATTATCTAAAATGAGCCAAATGATGGCCATGTGCCAAATTTTGTCTAGATCAGTCAGGGAGTTAACACAAGTTACAAAGGGAAAGGGGAATAGGCTGGGGAAGGGGAAGTGGAAGGGGTACAGATTTGAAACCTACGCTATTATCTAAGTTGGGTCAAATGGTGGCCACCTGCCAAATTTTGTCTAGATCGGTCTGGTGAGGATTTCTATAGTGCATATAGTTACAAATATACATACAAACATACAAACATTCACTTATATATATATATATATATATATATATATATATATATATATATATATATATATATATATATATATATATATATATATATATATATATCTATATATATATATATATATATATATATATATATATATATATATATATATATATATATATATATATATATATATATATATATATATATATATATATATATATATATATATATATATATATATATATATATATATATATATATATATATATATATATATATATATATATATATATATATATATATATATATATATATATATATATATATATATATATATATATATATATATATTTGTCTGGGTACGGCAAAATGAAATGAATATTGGGTTTGATTTTGCCCTTAAGGGCCTCTTGCCCAGAACCGAATATGTAATAAAGTGCAACACACAAGATAACTTACCTTAGAGTTACATCTAAACAAAAGGAAAGCTTGCCATAAAAGCAACAGTTTCACTGACTTACTTTATTTCACACAGTTCAAGCAGGGGAAATTAATTATGACTGGTATGCAATCCAGCAAGACAAATGCAACACTAAAATTAAAACAAATTAACAGTGCTGGCTTTCAGAAATAAGGGAAATATTTTCACATTAGTAATGCAAATGGTAGACCTTGGCTTGTGACTACACAGTTTATTATCTTGCAAACAGTTGCAGAAGTAGGTGGATTGCTTGTAGCTAGGTTGAATTAATTTACTTCTAGGCAACTTCTCATAGATAGGTTGGTGGCAGAAACACAAGGGGACAAGATAACAATAACATGCCTCGGGTAATCCAGTTTGTAATTGCACTTTTGCAAAGTAGTTAGACAATCCACTGTGTCTTCAGTTAACAAATGCAGGGACTGCTTGTAGTCTGGGTCGCTTGTGACCCAATACCAATTGGTGGCAAGGCGCCAAAAGACACGGCCCAAGATTCATGATTAGCAGGTCAGAGGTCTTGCCTCCACTGAGTCTGAGTGCTAACTGCTGTTGGCCAGCTTCGCCTTGGATTTTTTTCCATCCACAAGCCCCGAGGCTATGGAAATGGCCTCTGCGAAGTAATGAGTGCCGGGCATTCCTGGAACAACAATTAAGAACCAGCAAAAGCAGAGCTCAGGGATATAGGTCTCGGGACAAGGATATGGAGCACTACTACTGTAGTATGCCTATTCCCTAATGAATCACTAATCATACTACCTTGCTTGACCTTTTTCGAAACTACACCCAAAAACTCCCCACTTGTAAGTTGGTCCATGGGCCTACCTCTTATCCCTGGTCTTAGCTATCCTATTCAAGGAGAATCCATCACTATGGATTCTTGGAATAGAGGCAGTGGTGGCTTAATATTTATAATAGCTCCCCCTTTAAACAGGCCTTCCACTCCTTTTCGGGCATAAAGGTCTGCACTAATAAGAGCCACCAGCCTCTATAACTTTACTTCCCTTCCCTTCCCTTCCGTTACTAGATCCTTTCTATGCAATGTAGCTAAATTATGGGGATTCACATAACTGCTAGGGGGAAGTTGACTTTACCAGTTCACTTAACTTAAAATTCCTAACACTACTCAAAGGTGTCTCTGGATATTTATTTATCTGTCTTTGACAACAGCGAAAATGCATTCCTAGGCAAGTTTTAAATGTACAATTTCACATTATTATTAACAAGACATATCATCAGGCTACCACATCACCAATCTAAGTGGCAATGATCTAACTGTAATGCAGTATTATGACAAAGCACAAAGTTCTTACTATTATGTACACAAAGATGTTAAGAATAAGCAACCTGAAGGGTTAATGAATGCAACACAATGTTTGAGTGACATGCACGTGAGTTAGAATGAGTTAGAACTGCCCTCTTGTGGGGCTAGAGGGCAGTTCTAACTCATTGCATCTTACTTGACTTAGTAGTAACCCATAAGAGACTACCCAAGCAACCTCCTCTGGCTTTTGGTGTGCCCGGTATACTCCACTAAATGAAGCACTGTGCCAAGAGTGCTAGGAGCTTACTAGGTCCAATATATGGGCAATACTTTATCATTTCTCTGTTAACAAAATTCTTTCTATTACAATTACAAGGTTACTACTACTATTTTACATGATCTTGTCTAGGATGTTATGTATGGGTTTACTTAATCAGAGATCACACAGGCTACCTTGTCTGGGCAGGATCAATCTGTGATGGAAAGGAACTGTGGCCCAATGGACAACGAGTGCCACAGAGAGCTCATGGTTATAGTAGGTTAATTGGATCTCAGCCCATTTTTCTTCTTCTTTGTGCTCTTTGAAGGCCTATCTATGACAGTCCTAGGAGGTGATGAAGGGACCAACTCTGGGGAAAGGCCAGAAGTGCCGTTTGGAGCGAAGTCAGGATTAACCCTAGAGGCTACTGGGAGGCTCCCTACTCCGGCTGCTGCACCAACTGAAGCAAGGGCAGTAATAGCTTCTGCATCCCAGCTGGACAGTCCCTGGTTAACCACAGAAGGTGTAGCAGTAGGGTCTGCCGGAGATTTATCCTGAGGATGGAGGTGACGAGGATGAAGGACTATTGGGTGCTGGAAGCTCACAACTGGCGATGACCAACTCAGTTAAATTGGGTGGATGGATCTCCTGAAGGAGGATCAGTGACATGATCTGGCACTGGCACTGACACCAAGTCAGGGTCAGGCACAGGGTTCAATTCTGGTAATTGCTCAACATCCATGGGGGGCAATCAAATGGCACTAGCAGAGATGTTTGGTCAGGTGTGCCTGAGGAGGAACCCAGGGGTGCAAAACCCCTAGGTGAGCCTTAGTTGGGCTGAGACAAAGATTCCTGTTCCAGGGGGAGGCCAGAAACTCCAGGAATGTTTGGTTTTGGTGACCACCTGCATTGCTTTCTGGGGCATCCTGACCAATTCATGGAGTGCCCTTTCATTTTGCATGTCTTACAGTGGTACTGTGTCTTGCTAGCTTCCTTTTGCTGTGCAGGAGGAAGTATTTGGTGGCCATCCTCTCGTGAAGAGGGAGGCCTCGGCTCTGATTTGCACTGGGAGTGACCTTTCCGTTGACCAACTTGGTAGGCGGAAGGTGATTCTGTTGACGGTGGCACTCCCCCCCAACATGGCTGTGTTCTTGTCAGGTGATGCTATAGTCGATGCCTTCATTGCAGAGGTAGCCAGGCATAGGGAGAGGAGTTAGGAGAGGACATCCCCAGAGGAGGTCCCATCCCAACAGAAACTCAGTTCTGTGCCTAATTTTACTCTTCACGCCAATGTAGTGAAGTTGAGTTAGTAAAACCCTCTACCCAAGCCATCATCCAACGAGTCTTTTCATCAACAGTGGCACTGGCTGGCACTTGGGACCAGTCAGCCAGACAGATATCTAGTGTGGTGTTCACCATAGCCAGCAGGTCAACTAGTGAGTTAGAGCCATCAAGGGGTGCCACTGAGATGGTGAGGTGCTTGGTAGTGGTACCATGTTTTGGGCAGGCAGTATATCCAGCACTATAATGTCCAGGATCACCAGTCTTTGCAGAGGCCTCTTGGATGGGCTTGCTTGCCTATGGTGACTGGGTGGAGAGGATTGCTAGTCAGTGGAGGGAGAGGTGCCATTTGGGGTCTTGAACTGCTTTGAAGTAGCACTTAGATTCTGAAGACTTGGAAGGGAGTCCGTTCTACTGGTGAGCTGGCCCTGAGAGATGTCTGGGTGGCACTACACATCAGTGAGATGGTGAGATGTGCTGGAAGATAGGTTATAGGTTTCCCAATCATCAGCCATACGACAGCCTTCCACAAGTGTTCTGGGTTGCTTGTCATTGAGACACACAGTGAGGGACCCAGGAGCACACTGGAAGAAATCCTCCAGCATCTTCTGGTTAAACAGGTCCCCGAACTCAGTGCACATCATGGAATCAAGCCAGCGCTGACCAACTCGGGTCTTGTGATAGGCCCATTCAGCCCAGGTCTGACCAATTTCTTTTGGGAGGGCCCTAAACCTCTGTCTCCATTTCTCCGGGGTAATCTCATAAGCCTCAGTTATTACCCTCTGAACTTCATCCTTGTTTACAGCGAGAGGAGGGCGGCCTTGGCTTTACTTTCTATATTCTTAGAGAGAAGGCCCTCTCTGTTTCGGTGGTACTGTAGTTTGCGAACAGTGCATCTACCTCCTCCAACCACGCCTCTGCCTCATTATCAGTCCAGTGAATTGATACTAGATATAGGAGGATTAATCATGGCAGGTGTGGGTTAGCAGTTTGCTGTTGGGCTGGAGCTGTGGCACTGTTTTGTTGGGCTTTCTCAAGCTCAATCTCCTTTTCCTTTAGAGCTTGCTCATACTTCCTTTGTTCTTCGCTGTCTGCCCTTTCTTTTTCTTCCCTGGCTTCTCTCTCCTTCCTTTGATCCTCTCTCTCCTTCCTTTCTCTTTCTTCTTTTGCTTCTTCGTACTTCCTTTGTTCTTCTCTCTCCTTATTTTGTTCTTCTCTCTCCTTCATCTGTTTTTTTCTTTTTCCAGTTCACACTGTCTTTGCTCCTCTTTTTCGTTTCCTTCTTTGGGGTAAGGCATCTAGCTGTGCCTGTGCCCACCTGGTGAGTTCTTTTCCCATGAAACCCATCTTTCCCAGATTCATGAAGGTTTGGTAATATTTTGCCGACGTGGTTCTGGTAGGTTAGGGCATATTAAAATTGCCTGGGGATTAAAGTAATTTGGGAAGTGTCCCTCAACTTTGGTGACACTTCGATAGAATGGCACCCTCCAATAAGGTGGCAATGTGGCTGAGTGTGCCATTCAAAAGTCACATTAACTGCAGCAGTCCTTCGTTAGCAAAATCCTTATGAGTGGACACACTATTGTTAGCACTCAGTGTCTTAATACACACCTGCAGCTTGTATATTAGCACAGGACTCTTCTTGGTGGCACTGGGTGCTGGAGGTTCCGAAGAACGACACTGGTAGTCATACAAACCAATTGCATGGAAGGAAATGGCACTCCAAGCGAAGCAGAGAGCATGTGATGAGTAAGAGAAAAAGAAAATGTAAGACGCTTCGGGTGGGTTACTTGTTGACAGTGCACCAGATCAGTGGCACTATGAAAGGGGAATCCCTTTGCTGGGCACTTGTGGGCGACTAGTTCCTAGCACTAGTAATACTGTTTCCTTTCATGGAGAGTCAGGAATACTTGGGTGTGCACTTAATGTACAATTTATTGATTATGGTATATGTAAGTCTTGAAAGTACCCACTCATGCAATACAGTTTTAGTAAACTGTTCTTAAGTTTAACTTGCACCCAAAATTATACTGTGATGCAGAGGTTTTATGTTTGTCCATTCTTTTGTCTTTTAAGAAATGGCTCGAGTACCCGCTCATTCACCTAAAGCTCTTAATGGCAAATATCCGAAGATTATTCAAGTAGGTTAAGCACATGTGCATACAAGTAACAGCACTACATGTAGCATGAGTCAAAGGAAAAGCAAATATATGCTAATGAACATGGGGGCTATCCCAGGGATTGATTTTAATGTATACCCGTGGGTTTGATTTGTTTAACTCTGCTTTGTAAAGTAAATAAGTTTTCCTTCAATAATATCTAACAATCATGCCTCTTATTAGTTTAGGTAAAATAGCGTACAGGTAAAAGGTAACTGAATTTCTCTCTCTCTCTCTCTCTCTCGATTGAGAAGCGTATATGGTATAAGGATGACTCATTACCTTTAACTAAATTAAATGGACTCTGCTCTCTGTGATTAAATAAGATGTGTGTTCTGGTTCCTGTTACTTTAATTAATTTGCAATTTACTAGGTGAGATTTACATTAGGTATGCACGTGAAAAAAAGAAAATGGAAAGACGCACGTCGGCGTAGTCGACAAATGACAGTGATTGGAGATGTCAGTTCAAGGTTATGAGAGCAAGTATGTGGTAAACATGTGGCTATTTGTAAACAACCTGGATTCAAGATGGCCACAGTGACATCACATGGATGACTAACCAAGATGGCAGAATTTCACAATTCTGTGCAGGGGATCAACTTATGAACACACATGCTCCTTCGTTACTCTACAAGATACAAAAGAAAACACCTATTTTTTCTGAAGGAATGATTTAAGTGTATAGGTAGACAGGAATTAATTTCTTAAACATTAACAATACTCCTATGCTGCTACGAAATTATAACACAAAAAGCTGAGGTGATGGCTAGCGGGGAGGTGGCTCAGGTGGCCAAGAGTGGCGGCTCCAGTCTATTTTTAGAACAACCTAGTGTTGCCATATGTTGATCCTATGTCCTATGTACTTGCAAAATTGTCCCTTTTCCTATCTGAGAGAAGTTGTGCACACTTACGCTCATATCACATACACTAAGCTAATCTAGCTGGAAATTCAGTATTCGGGCAATACTCACTGGCATGCGAACTGGCCAGTTAAATCCTAACTTGATAACTCGATGCTCTGATTAACTCGAGGACGTTCCCTGGCGGGAATTTTAAAACCATTCCCCTGCTATCCATTTTTCAGTCTCACTTTCAATTTATTTCCTATTCGTAAATTGTAGATTTAGACAATCACTTATTTGACACTGTCCCTACCTAATGCAATTTTAACAGTATAACACTGATATTTTCTTACCTGTTATCTCTTCCTCATTTCTGTCCAACCTTTATTTATACCTTGTGAGTTATTAATTTGGAATTAATTTAGAATATTTTCCAAGTTAGATTATCTCCATAGTCTAGTATTAGCAATGCTAATTTTACTAACCAACTGAAGATTTTTGGTAAGATTGTCACTGTTACACATATGTCTGGGTATGGCAAAATGAAATGAATATTGGATGTGATTTTGGCCTTAAGAGCCACTTACCCAGCACCAAACATGTAATAAAATGTAACACACAAGATTACTTACCTTAGAGTTACATGTAAACAAAAGGAAAGGTCGCCATGAAAGCCACAGTTACAGTATATTACTTTATTTCAATGTTCATGCATTACTCACTGGCATGTGAGGTGGCCAGTTAAATCCTAACTTGACAACTTGATGCTCTGATTAACTTGAGGATGTTCCCTGGCGGGAATTTTAAAACCATTCTGCTGCTATCCACTTTTCAGTCTCACTTTCAATTTATTTCCTATTCGTAAATTTCAGATTTCGACAATCACTTATTCAACACTCTCCCTACCTAACGCAATTTTAACAGTATAACAGTGATATTTTCTTACTTGTTATCTCTTCCTCGTTTCTGTCTAACCTTTATTTATACCTCGTGAGTTATTAATTTGCAATTAATTTAAATTATTTTCCAAGCTAGATTACCTCCATAGTCTAGTATTAGCAATCCTAATTTTACTAACTGACTGAAGATGTTTTAGTAAGATTGTCACTGTTACACATTTGTCTGGGTATGGCAAAATGAAATGAATATTGGATGTGATTTTGGCCTTAAGAGCCACTTACCCAGCACCAAAAATGTAATAAAATGCAACACACAAGATTACTTACCTCAGAGTTACATCAAAACAAAAGGAAAGGTCGCCAAGAAAGCCACAGTTACATTACGTTACTCTATTTCACACTGTTCAAGCAAGGGAAATAGATCATGACTAGTATGCCATCCAACAAGACAAATACAATGCTGAAATTATGGCAAGGTTGAATTAATTGTCTTCTAAGGCAATTTCTCACAGGTAGGTTGGTGGCAGAAACATAAGGGGACAAGGTAACACGTCTCGGGTAATCCAGATTGCAGCTGCGGTTTTACAGAGTAGCTAGACAATCCATTATGTCTTCAGTTAACAAATGAAGAGACTGCTTGTAGACTGGGTCACTGATGACCCAATACCAGTGAGTGACAAGGTGCCAAAAATACGGCTTGAGATTCGGGATTTAGCAGATCAGAGGTCTTGCCTCCAGTGAGTCTGAGCACTAACTGCTGTTGGCCGCCTTCTCTTGGATGTTTTTCTGTCCATAAGCCCTGAGGCCATGGGAATGGCCTCTTCGCAGTAAGGAGTGCCCGGCATTCCTGGAAGAACAATTAAGAACCACCAAAAGCAGAGCATAGGGATATAGGTCTTGGGACAAGGATATAGAGCAACTACTAGTATGCCTATTCCCTAATGAATCACTAATCCTGCTACCTGGCTTGACCTTTTTCGAAACTACACCCAAAAACTCCCCACCTGTAAGTCAGTCCATGGGCCTACCTCTCATCCCTGGTCTTATATATATATATATATATATATATATATATATATATATATATATATATATATATATATATATATATATATATATATATATATATATATATATATATATATATATATATATATATATATATACTGTGAAAAGTAAGTATACCTTAGTTTTACCAGACCACTGAGCTGATTAACAGCTCTCCTAGGGCTGGCCCGAAGGATTAGACTTATTTTACGTGGCTAAGAACCAATTGGTTACTTAGCAACGGGACCTACAGCTTATTGTGGAATCCGAACTATTATTAGAGCGAGAAATGAATTTCTATCACCAGAAATACATTCCTCTAACTCTTCATCAGCCGGTCATGGGGAATTGAACTCCGTCCATCGAGCGACAGTCTGAAGCTCAACCGGTTCGGCTAACAAAGGGCTGGTATATATATATATATATATATATATATATATATATATATATATATATATATATATATATATATATATATATATATATATATATATATATATATATATATATATATATATATATATACATATATATATATATATGTATATGTATGTGTGTATATATATATATATATATATATATATATATATATATATATATATATATATATATATATATATATATATATATATATATATATATATATATATATATATATATATATATATATATATATATATATATATATATATATATATATATATATATATATATATATATATATATATATATATATATATATGTATGTATGTATATGTATGTGTGTATATATATATGTATGTATGTATATATATGCATGTGTATATATATATATATATATATATATATATATATATATATATATATATATATATATATATATATATATATATATATATATATATATATATATATATATATATATATATATGTTTATGTGTGTGTGAGAGAGTTTGTGTGCCTGCTCAGTAATGAAATTATCGGAATTTGTGTGAAGGTTTTTGAACTAGGTGGTGAGGAATTTGTAAGGTTTCATAGAATATTTTATTCTGCTTATCAGTTTCTAAAGGTTAGACTTCTCATTTCCTTCACATTGTCTATATCCATTGATCCCCACGGTAATTGTTATTACTTTATTGTTATTAGTATTCTTACATAATGTTATAAATCATTAATACCATATTTATCAGATTTACATTCCATGCGGCGAAATCTATTTTTTATGATGTCTAGTCTTCAGTAGATGAAAAAGAACAGTAAACACAAAACAGTAATTCTCTCTCTCTCTCTCTCTCTCTCCATGACTAAAGGCATAATTTGATGGCGAAAATGATAATATAGATGAATTTCAACATTTATTTTTACAAGATTCTTTTTGTTCAAGCTAAAAAAAAAAAAAAAAAAAGGTAAATGCATTGATACACGAGGCCCAATATCATTGGAAGAAGGTTTCTATGATAATTTAAATAAAAACAAACAATATCTGAATAAAAAATAGTTATGAATTTGAGTATTTCTACAAGATGAACACAGTGCTCTTAACAAAACTTTCATAATAAAACTTTAGTAAGTTTCATGTGTGTCGCATTCTATGAAACAGGGAGCGACACAGCCCTACATTTCAATCTTTAGACATGAAATGTCATTTGGTCTATTTTGCGCCCACGGGATGTATGCGAGCACACAAGACTCTCATCTACTAATATTTCTTTATCTTTTTCCAGTGTTGATTACAAAGTCGGTAAATATAATCAGTTTTGGCATCACAAAGTTCATATATTTTTACTCAAAATCGAATTTTTTTTTATCCGGAATGTATTGCTTGAAACTAAACCTTTCCTTCCATAATTTCAGACTTTCATCTATGCATAAATCTTGAAAATGTTGAAATTTTCCCTTAATTTTCTACCCGCATTTTCGAACACTGGTCAATTTTTTTTTACTTGTGTTTTGGGCTTCTTTGCTGAGAGTTATCAACAAAATGTAGAACCAGTAGAATTTGAAGAAAACTGCCCCTTGCCATTAGCCTTCTCACTCCTTCTGTCTCGAATGTTAAGCGTAGTCCAGTAATCTAAGATGTAATGTTTACTTATATGTGACATGATCATAATTACATATAGGAACAGTATAATTTCCTCCACAGTAACCTGAGGAAACTTTCCCAAATAGTTTGGTATTGCATCTCCTTGTATATCAACAAGGAATCTTAGATAACGGTTCTTCTCTTCCACTATCAGTCCCATCAATTTGTAATTGAATATTTCAAAGATATTCTACTTCCTTTGAATTTTCATTTATATTACAACTTGACGAAATGCCACAGCCCTGCTGTCAAATACGAAATCTCTGGGCTGGAAATTACTGGCAACTCACTCCCACTCCTCATCATCTTGTCACTTTGCTGTCTCCGCCATATTTTTATCCCTCTGTTTTCATTTGTAGGTGGCAGATTTTCAATATTCTCACTGTCGGATGAATTTGCATCAATGTCTCTTCTACCAGGATCGTACTTATCCATTAATTTTCTTCTAGATCCGATTCATTTTCATATTTAGAAAATGTATCAAGAAGGTCTATAAAACAATTCGCATCATCGAGGACTCTTCTCTCGATCTGCTGGCTGTCAAAGCGAGGATGGCGTGCACTTGTCTCCTACTCCTGTAGCATCTTGATGAATACTAATGAATTTTAGAAAAACACACGTTTTCACTGTACGGTGACTGTACGAATTTTTCCATATCAAGAAAAAGTGGCCAGTCTTTAAATCACCTGTCTTTCATATTAAAGGAAATTGCAGGTGTATTATCTGCGATACACTCGGGTTCCAGGGCTGTTGAATATATTTGATAGAGCAGTGTGCAAAGGGTTAAAACACCTTACTATAAGTATTTAGTATATCAGTCTCATACCCTTAATACATTTCTTAGGACTCGCTTATATAGCTGTAAGAAAAAATAACAAATGAAAAAAATAGTTCAGAGAATAGTTACCAAGTTTTATTCGTAGTTAACTCTGGGGTAAGAAAAACTTTGTCAATACTGATAGTTGTAATAAAAATCAAAATATAGTTTGAAACTAAAATACTTCGTTGCAGAATTCTTGGCGGCCATGAAGTTTCTTCACTTAGAAAAGTCACATGGATGAAAAATTGATAAAGTCAGTGCCTTTAATTTCCATATTAATCTCACCTGTAATTACATCATCAATCGCTGGAGGATTGTTCAGCGCAAATTAAGGAAATGTACCTACAGCAGTTCATTAAGATAAAAATTTAAAACAGCAAAAACATGGAATTTAATATCTGAATATGCTGGTCAAATATAAAGTCCGACATTTATTTTTAAATTCGGGTCTAAAAACAAAACAAAAAAAAATATCATAGCATGAGTTAATCCACTTTTATTTCCACTTATAGTGATGAAATAGACCAGGTGGAGCAATGCCCTCTTGTTAAGAGCACTGAGATATTATGAACTTTGTTTCTTGGAAACTGAAATTTTCCACTAAGGGGACTTTCCCAAGTTTAGGCTGTATAGTTTATTTAATAAAGAAAGCCCCCGAATTACTAAAACCCTGTGGGTGGTTCGTGCCACCAATACACCTTATGTGATGTACTGCAAGACTTACTTATGGGTGTTTGCAGCGTCTCTGCGAACGCTGCAAACGCACCTTTTATCCATTCATTTCACCCCCATTCCCTCTTCCCTTCTTTCATCCTGTCCAAACACCCCAGCTCATTTTTTATTTTACCGTTTGAGGGCTGCATGGCTCAGGGTGCCCGAGTACACCCTTTATGGTCTAATTCTTATCAATCAATCAGTCCAATTACCAAATAAAAATGGTAAATAAAGAATGTCTTAGAATGAGAGAAAAAAAAAAAAACATATGAGATCAGTGAAGTATAAAGTTCGTACTTGATCGTTTCTACGGAAGTGACCCATTAATTACAGAGGAAAGTCATGCAGAAGCCCTTAGCTTCACGCTGGATTTTTCCAAAAGACTGTTACTTAATCACGTCATAATTGACCTGGCTTTAGAAGTTTTAATTTTACATTTTTGTTTTCGTGAATAATTGAGACATAGTGTTTGATGTCAATAAATTTCCATAAGTGTACAAGCTTTGTGTAAAAACATTTTGATAAAAATAATTATTTAAGCTTTTTAATTTGATTGGTAAGTGTAAAAAAATTAATTAAATGAAGCACAAAGGCCATAGTGTTTGCTCTATGTTCAGTGTTGAAAAGAAATTAACATTACGATTATTAATATAGTCACAGCATGGTTTAATAGAAGCTACTTCGCCCTAATAAGTGTGTGTTATTATTAAAGAATACACAGAAATGGATTTGGTATATAATTAAAACTTACGAAATAGTCAAAGAAATAAACTGGCCTGTAGAAATGAGAAGAAAATTTATCTATAGTTTTATGATGAAGAGTTCATCCATATTTCAAGAATGTATTGGATTTTGGTGTTTCGAAATATTGAATAGAACAACATTTTTAAATCTAGAGAAGAAAAATTCAAGAAACGAATGCACTGCAATGAAACACATCGAGATTTATGTGCTTTGAGGTAAAATGCTTAACATTAAATCATAAAAAAAAGACATCTCACTGATATGGCGGTAGGATCGGATGCAGAAAGTAGTAAATATACTTTTTGCAAGGAATATAAAATAAAACTGATTTAAAATGACAAGATATATTTTAAGAGCAATACATACTGGGTTCATTGGCTGAGATTAGCTGGTTTATGACAGCAAGGAACCCTTGGATACGTGACATCACTGAATGGTATAAGAGGCTTAGAGTGTATCTCTGGACTCTGGCCTGTTAACAGACATTTTACTTTGGGTATCTATATCAACATGTTTGAGGGTATAACGATCGCAGTTAATGAGACTTGTGGTACTGCTGAGTAAAAGTTCTATGTTTCTTATGATAAGAGGGCACTGCATGTTTAAATAAAAGCCAAATGCTTTAAATAGATTAGAATAAGTAGGCACAGCAAGTACACCATTGCAAGTTTTTGTATTCCATGTAACCAAAATCGTCAACTATATTTAAGTCACGGGCATAAATGTGATAAAATCACAAAAGGGGCAGTAAAACCCAGCCACAAGAGACAGACATGGAGGTCAGGGGATACAAAGGAAGGGGAAGGCGTAGGACCTTACTCCGCAACCTCATAAATTACGATGACAGCAAAACGCAGAAGTAGGAGTCTTTTCTCCTTCAGGATAGAAAGTGAGTGCCATTGTAATACATGTACTGTATAGACTTCGGTTTGGACGAACCACCGTTGATGAAGTGAAAATTATGCAAGAGCGCCTGATTCCAGTACCACCCAGCACTGACTCGGCCCAGGTTTTTGTTGAACATTATTCTAGTCTCTGCAACAGCAACAATTGGACAAAGTAGTAAAAAAAAAAATAGTTACCCACAAAGTAGCGTTTCGTTTTTATGATCTCGTGCTTCTAAGTGGATACATTAACTGTCTTTAAATTATATTGATTGTAGAAGTGCTAGTGTCTATCTCATTAGGTATGGCTAGCGTTGTGCTTATTATAATGGCACTTGCTTTCTCTATTGACTGAAAAAAGTCTCCTACTTCTACTTTTTGCTTTCATCATAATTCATTAGGTTGCGGAGTAAAGTCCCATGCCCTACCCTATCGTATCCACAGACCTCCATATTTCTTCGTTGGGAAGGTAGGTTCCGTTCTCAGCTAGGACTCTGCAGGCCGCGAGTTCGAATCTCCGACCGGCCAATGAAGAATAAGAGGAATTTATTTCTGGTAATAGAAATTCATTTCTCGCTATAATGTGGTTCGGATTCCACAATAAGCTGTAGGTCTCGTTGCTAGATAACCAATTGGTTCTTAGTTACGTAAAATAAACCTAATCCTTCGGGCAAGCCCTAGGAGAGCTGTTAATCAGCTCAATGGTCTGGTTAAATTAAGGAATACTTAACTTTTTTTCCCAGACCTCAATGTCTCTTGTGGCTGGGTTTTACTACCCCTTTTGTGATTTCATCACAGTTTCGCCCATGATGTAAATATATTTGACGATTTTACTTACATAGAATACAAAAACACAGGCTATATATGTAGCCCATTAATATAATCAGCAATGCTTGCAATGGTGCACTTGCGGTGCCTACTTATTCTAATCTATTTAAATCATTTGTTTGGTTTTTATTTAAACATGCAGCGTCCTCTTACCATAAGAAACACATAATTATACAATATATAAATACTATATATCTATATATATATATATATATATATATATATATATATATATATATATATATATATACATATATACATATATATATATATATATATATATATATATATATATATATATATATATATATATATATATATATATATATATTACATACATATGTATATGTATACATATATATATATATATATATATATATATATATATATATATATATATATATATATATATATATATATATATATATATATATATATATATATATATATATATATATATATATATATATATATATATATATATATATATATATATATATATATATATATATATATATATACATACAAATATGTACAAATTGCCAACCCTACAGAACTTTATGGGGAAAATACCATAATGTAGGGAGATAGGTGTGCCCATAGACCAGGGAGTAGCAGAAGAGTTTTAACCCTTAACAGTGTCACCCCCTTTCAGGGATGGCTTTTATGTGTCCCATAGGAACACAAAGGGGCGGGGGGGGGCGGTGTTAGATAGCTGTTTTTCTGTCGTAATATTAAGATTCAATTTATCTTCAGCTGAGTTCTTTCTACCCTTGTTCTGGCCTTACCTATTTCCTAATCCTCAGGTACACCCCAACTGTGCAGCCCCAAATGATGCCCCAGCAACAACCGAGACCTTAAAATGCCGGGGTCACCACCATCTGCAGTTCAGTTCAGTTCATTTCAGACTAGTCCAGTCGATACTCAACACGAGTGGCCTCTGCTCGTACTACCCTAAGCCAGGGTGACTTTGGAACTCACATCTTCTCGCACTGGATTGATAGTATCAATTCCTGGACGTTGCTGATAACTTGGGTCACATCGACAAAAGGTTGTGTGTGTGAGTAAGCCAAACCATGAAGCAACAAAGGTATGTGCCCCGGAAGGGAAACTGGTTGGCCAGTGTCTTTTTCTCTGACTCGTTTTATCATCTCTAGCTCATAAATTTTATTGCTTCAGTAACTTCTTGTCTCTTCAGCTTAAAAAAAGTGAATCTACTATCCCTATGTGTAAATTCCTTGACGGTGCATAACATAATCCTCACCCATTGCTAGCAAGTGAGTAG
Organism: Macrobrachium rosenbergii; assembly: GCF_040412425.1. NCBI lineage: Eukaryota > Metazoa > Arthropoda > Malacostraca > Decapoda > Palaemonidae > Macrobrachium > Macrobrachium rosenbergii. The sequence continues at coordinate 60,985,144 of NC_089794.1, read as the reverse complement.
AGTAAAGGATCTCCCTCCAATTCTTGCATTTATTCCATTACAGAGAGTGTGATCTCGGTGTTAGTCTTACCTGGAATTGTTTCATTTCCAGGAATGTTATCAGCGACGTTACCAGCCTAGCCGTGCTTCTGTGTTCTCGATTGCCTGAAGAAACTGCCCCTACCCCAGTTGATAGAAATATTGCCTAATTGGCTTAAGGGACCACTTGCACTTGGCCAGTAGTCATAAATTGTGACGCGTTATCCATTTCACTCAGTCATTGCTGTTGTGTAAATTCCAAGTTAATTAATTTAGTGGAAGTGTTCCAGTTTCCTTGGTAATTTCTTCCATGTTGTCATTGTAAAAAAAAAATTACTGTTAAGAAATCCACCTCCACTTGGCGAACTACCACTTATTTGTTATTCTTGCATTTCTTTAGTTTATGGGCTTAGGAAGGGTTTTTGTAAGGCCAAGATTATTAACTTAATTGCTGTCCATCTTCTCGTAATCCATAAGAATATGTATAGAATGCTTTCACACACACACATATATATATATATATATACATGTATATATATATATATATATATATATATATATATATATATATATATATATATATATATATATATATATATATATATATATATATATATATATATATATATATATATATATATATATATATATATATATATATATATATATATATATATATATATATATATATATATATATATATATATATATATATATATATATATATATATATATATATATATATATATATATATGTATATGTATATTATATAATATATATATATATATATATATATATATATATATATATATATATATATATATATATATATATATATATATATATATATATATATATATATATATATATATATATATATATATATATATATATATATATATATATATATATATATATATATATATATATACATACATACAAATATGCGGCCAAATTGCCAACCCTACAGAACTTTATGGGGAAAATACCATAATGTAGGGGAGATAGGTGTGCCCATAGACCAGGGAGTAGCAGAAGAGTTTTAACCCTTAACAGTGTCACCCCTTTCAGGGATGGCTTTATGTGTCCCATAGGAACACAAAGGGGCGGGGGCGGTGTTAGATAGCTGTTTTTCTGTCGTAACATTAAGATTCAATTTATCTTCAGCTGAGTTCTTTCTACCCTTGTTCTGGCCTTACCTATTTCCTAATCCTCAGGTACACCCCAACTGTGCAGCCCCAAATGATGCCCCCAGCAACAACCGAGACCTTAAAATGCCGGGGTCACCACCATCTGCAGTTCAGTTCAGTTCATTTCAGACTAGTCCAGTCGATACTCAACACGAGTGGCCTCTGCTCGTACTACCTAAGCCAGGGTGACTTGGAACTCACATCTTCTCGCACTGGATTGATAGTATCAATTCCTGGACGTTGCTGATAACTTGGGTCACATCGACAAAAGGTTGTGTGTGTGAGTAAGCCAAACCATGAAGCAACAAAGGTATGTGCCCCGGAAGGGAAACTGGTTGGCCAGTGTCTTTTTCTCTGACTCGTTTTATCATCTCTAGCTCATAAATTTTATTGCTTCAGTAACTTCTTGTCTCTTCAGCTTAAAAAAGTGAATCTACTATCCCTATGTGTAAATTCCTTGACTGCATAACATAATCCTCACCCATTGCTAGCAAGTGAGTAGAGTAAAGGATCTCCCTCCAATTCTTGCATTTATTCCATTACAGAGAGAGTGTGATCTCGGTGTTAGTCTTACCTGGAATTGTTTCATTTCCAGGAATGTTATCAGTGACGTTACCAGCCTAGCCATGCTTCTGTGTTCTCGATTGCCTGAAGAAACTGCCCCTACCCCAGTTGATAGAAATATTGCCTAATTGGCTTAAGGGACCACTTGCACTTGGCCAGTAGTCATAAACTGTGACGCGTTATCCATTTCACTCAGTCATTGCTGTTGTGTAAATTCCAAGTTAATTAATTTAGTGGAAGTGTTCCAGTTTCCTTGGTAATTTCTTCCATGTTGTCATTGTAAAAAAAAAATTACTGTTAAGAAATCCACCTCCACTTGGCGAACTACCACTTATTTGTTATTCTTGCATTTCTTTAGCTTATGGGCTTAGGAAGGTTTTTTGTAAGGCCAAGATTATTAACTTAATTGCTGTCCATCTTCTCGTAATCCATAAGAATATGTATAGAATGCTTTCACACACACACGCATATATATATGTATATATACATGTATATATATATATATATATATATATATATATATATATATATATATATATATATATATATATATATATATATATATATATATATATATATATATATATATATATATATATATATATATATATATATATATATATATATATATATATATATATATATATATATATATATATATATATATATATATATATATTACATACATATGTATATGTATACATATATAATATATATATATATATATATATATATATATATATATATATATATATATATATATATATATATATATATATATATATATATATATATATATATATATATATATATATATATATATATATATATATATATATATATATATATATATATATATATATATACATACAAATATGCAATAAATTGCCAACCCTACAGAACTTTATGGGGAAAATACCATAATGTAGGGGAGATAGGTGTGCCCGTAGACCAGGGAGTAGCAGAAGAGTTTTAACCCTTAACAGTGTCACCCCCTTTCAGGGATGGGCTTTTATGTGTCCCATAGGAACACAAAGGGGCGGGGGGGGGCGGTGTTAGATAGCTGTTTTTCTGTCGTAATATTAAGATTCAATTTATCTTCAGCTGAGTTCTTTCTACCCTTGTTCTGGCCTTACCTATTTCCTAATCCTCAGGTACACCCCAACTGTGCAGCCCCAAATGATGCCCCCAGCAACAACCGAGACCTTAAAATGCCGGGGTCACCACCATCTGCAGTTCAGTTCAGTTCATTTCAGACTAGTCCAGTCGATACTCAACACGAGTGGCCTCTGCTCGTACTACCCTAAGCCAGGGTGACTTTGGAACTCACATCTTCTCGCACTGGATTGATAGTATCAATTCCTGGACGTTGCTGATAACTTGGGTCACATCGACAAAAGGTTGTGTGTGTGAGTAAGCCAAACCATGAAGCAACAAAGGTATGTGCCCTGGAAGGGAAACTGGTTGACAGTGTCTTTTCTCTGACTCGTTTTATCATCTCTAGCTCATAAATTTTATTGCTTCAGTAACTTCTTGTCTCTTCAGCTTAAAAAAAGTGAATCTACTATCCCTATGTGTAAATTCCTTGACGGTGCATAACATAATCCTCACCCATTGCTAGCAAGTGAGTAGAGTAAAGGATCTCCCTCCAATTCTTGCATTTATTCCATTACAGAGAGAGTGTGATCTCGGTGTTAGTCTTACCTGGAATTGTTTCATTTCCAGGAATGTTATCAGTGACGTTACCAGCCTAGCCATGCTTCTGTGTTCTCGATTGCCTGAAGAAACTGCCCCTACCCCAGTTGATAGAAATATTGCCTAATTGGCTTAAGGGACCACTTGCCCTTGGCCAGTAGTCATAAACTGTGACGCGTTATCCATTTCACTCAGTCATTGCTGTTGTGTAAATTCCAAGTTAATTAATTTAGTGGAAGTGTTCCAGTTTCTTGGTAATTTCTTCCATGTTGTCATTGTAAAAAAAAATTACTGTTAAGAAATCCACCTCCAAACTACCACTTATTTGTTATTCTTGCATTTCTTTAGCTTATGGCTTAGGAAGGTTTTTTGTAAGGCCTGTCCATCTTCTCGTAATCCATAAGAATATGTATAGAATGCTTTTCACACACACACGCATATTATATGTATATATATATATATATATATATATATATATATATATATATATATATATATATATATATATATATATATATATATATATATATATATTCATATATATATATATATATATATATATATATATATATATATATATATATATATATATATATATATATATATATATATATATATATATATATATATATATATATATATATATATATATATATATATATATATATATATATATATATATATATATATATATATATATATATATATATATATATATATATATATATATATATATATATATATATATATATATATATATATATATATATATATATATATATATATATATATATATATATATATATATATATATATATATATATATATATATATATATATATATATATATATACTGTATATATATGTAATTCTAATAGTCACAATGCCATCTTAACTTCTCGTGGTCAGGTCGCCAACGCGACCTCCTTGTGAATATGGTAATGCGGGTTTGTTTCCCGCGACCAGCGTTCACAGGCTCTTCAATTTCTTCTTCCGTTTGGATATTTCGGCTTCGTAGTTACAAGCATATCCAAAAAAAGCGCGAAGATTTCGAGATGTTAAGAGGGCATTGTGGCTATTAGAATTACTTATATATACAGTATATATATATATATATATATATATATATATATATATATATATATATATATATATATATATATATATATATATATATATATATATATATATATATATATATATATATATATATATATATATATATATATATATATACATGTATATATAGGCTACATATATAGATGTGTGTGTGTGAAAACATTCTATACATATTCTTATGGATTACGAGAAGATGGACAGCAATTAAGTTAATAATCTTGGCCTTACAAAAACCCTTCCCAAGCCCATAAACTAAAGAAATGCAAGAATAACAAATAAGTGGTAGTTCTGCCAAGGGAGGTGGATTTCTTAACAGTAATTTTTTTTACAATGACAACATGGAAGAAATTACCAAGGAAACTGGAACACTTCCACTAAATTAATTAACCAATAGATTCTACACACACACACACATATATATATATATATATATATATATATATATATATATATATATATATATATATATATATATATATATATATATATATATATATATATATATATATATGATGTGGAAACATTCTGACTATTAAAGCTCTTTATTTAGGGTAGGTCATTGATCGGAAAAAAACAAACCTGCGTGGGTAAATTCAACGTGTGTGATAATTTTTAATTAAGATGATTGACAGTCAGTCAACCAGCTTCTCCTAACACCGCTTGCTATTCCAACACATTAAGAAAATGGTTTCTTTTCTAACTTTGTGAGCAGTTCGTACCTATGCATCAGGAAAGTTGAATTTTGGCGGCTAAATTGAATGGCATATTGTAACTTTAAAATGTCATCATTTAAAAAAAACCGAAAGGCACCCCTCCAGAATACGAGCTTTCAGAAGAACTAAGTATCACGGCTGTATCTTTTACCGTTATTGCTCTACAGATATGTTAGGCCTCTCACCTACCCACTACCTACCATATCCCCTGAACGTCAAAAATCGATATTGGATCTCCAGAACGACTGAACGGATTTCGATGCACTTTGGTATGATATGCGGGGTTTTTGTGTACTCCGGATGGCTGGGCTTTACTAACCGCCAACCACCGTGGCACTTGATGCATGATAGGTGAGTCAAGCAAAATCCATTGTACAATATTATTACTGGGCGGCTCTGCCAAAATTTACAGATCAGCCAAGAGACACGTACTGGCCGCATTTGCAGATCGGTTTGGTCACATACGTGTAGCCACTGCATTCTTCGTGTTTTGTGTGTTCGTCGGTGTGACTTTATTTGCTTATACCCGTCTAGTAGCTTGTGCCATAAACCATACTCTTTTATTTCCTTGTAGGCAATATTGTTGAGGCTTCTGTTTCCAGATATTTGTGATTCAAGCTATTGTGATAGTCACTAAGCTCAATTTTCTGATTTATTTACAATTTCATCTCTTAAGTGATAGGCTTTCCGGTTTCAAAGAATTTCAGGCCTGTTCTTACTTCACATTTCTTGTTTTGATCTCATTAAGCCAAGAGTGCAGTTACAGGGGTATTAGAATGGCTTCCTCTTTGGCCTCATCAGTATCCAATGTACGGTTTCTCGTTTCAGATGCTCAGTCTACAATAATTTGATGAAGAAAAATATATAATTATGTAATGAGCAAAATATAACGAATGTCCTGATTAGGAACAAATTGTTATCGTGAAGTCCGTCGTCATATCTCTGTTTAGTTAATGAAATTTTTCTTATAGCATGGATGGCTCGTAACTTCCTTTCATTTCCTTTGAGTTTAGTAATTTACAGGC
>NC_089794.1:60956319-60973819 GCF_040412425.1 Macrobrachium rosenbergii | reverse complement strand
CCTAAAATCCCTCATTCGAGCAGCCTATTATTTCATTGAAGTCTCCAATACACATCAAAACATCATGTCTAGCAACTCTTCCTATTCCTTCCTGCAGCTTTCCATAAACTGCGTCTTTCCTTTCATCAGGTCCATCATTAGTGGGTCCATAACACGCACAAAGATTGGTGTTACCATGATTTGACTTGAATCACGTGTACAGCAATTGCTTGTCCATAGGATCCCATACACATAGAACCTTCTTTGCCTTGCATTCCAACAGCAATCCTACTCCCTGATAGCGCATTCCATCCCGTCAGCCAGACGTCAACAAACATAGATTATTCTCCAAATCTAATCTATCGACTCCAGTTACAGCACAAATGTCTAATTCACAACTTTGAAAAAGTGCCACTAACTTCAGTTTTGCTATCCTGATTAAGTTTTCTCACATTCCAATTGCCAATTTTGATAGTACTTTTAGCATAAATAAAAGAATTAGGAGACCGTGAGATTCTTCGCACCCCTTGCCTATTTAAGGGCTGCACGGGACTATGGGCTATTCCTCTTCTGTCCGAGTCCATCAAGGTTTCTTTGGCTAACTACATGAACACTTCATCACAGTGTTGCAGTCTCAGTAGGCAGCTAACTTGCCTGCATGCCCACACCCGAAAGGTTCAGCTATGCTGAGGCCAATCGCATCCCTGCGTGCTTCCCAGACATTTCACTCTCAAGTAGTTATCTGCCTGAGAAGCAAACACCCGCCCTGCTCCCAGTGGAATTAATCTGTGTGGGTAGAGGGTGATCACTCCATCACTAGCTATATAGAATGTATAAAGCCACACACACACACACACACACACACACGCACGCTCACGCGCACACACACACATATATACATATATATATACACACACAAGATTATGAATAGAAACAAATACCCCTATCATGGAATTCACTTTACCTTAGGAATATTTTCCACTCAAAAGGAATTACGTAAGATAAGTACACCAGTCCCTGTCAGTATTCGCATCTTGGTCGGGAATATGCATTTGATATATTTAAACCCCTTGGTGTTCAATTTATTCGGAAAGTAAGGTTAATTCGATGTTGAAGTGTTCATAAGAAGCCATGTGTGAATTAATTCAAAACTAAAACCAACGCAATGACATACACACAAATGTGTGTGTGTATGTATGTATGTATATGTATGTATGTATATATATATATATATATATATATATATATATATATATATAAATATATATATATATATATATATATATATATATATATATATATATATATATATATATATATATATATATATATATATATATATATATATATATATATATATATATATATATATATATATATATATATATATATATATATATATATATATATATATATATATGTGTGTGTGTGTGTGTGTGTGTGTGTGTGTGTGTATATGTTAGAACAATCGTTTGCCGATTGTTCCCTTAGTGGGTTGTTGCCTTTTTGTTTTTGTTTGTTTTTCTTACTGGCAAGCTGACGTCTGTTGAATGGCGTCAGACTTCGTCAGTCAGGTTCGTAACAGCAATAAGTCAGGTTTGTAACAGCAACAAATCAGGTTCGTAGCAGGATTGAATTGGGTCCAAGGTAGCAGCGAGTCAGTTGGGGTAGCAGCAGCAGGTATCCTTACCTGCGAGTCAGGTCCTGGCAGCAGAGCAGCGGAGAGTTTCTTGAGTACGAGATGGTTGCCGTTTCGGCTCTGTCATGGTCGTCGTAATTGGAGGAGGACGTCAGTACGTTTCTTGGAGGACGAGATGGTTGCCGTGTCGGCTCTGTCGTGGTCGTCGGCACTGGAGGAGGACGTCAGCACTGTGCTTGAGGACGAGATGGTTGTCGTTTTGACGCTGTGGGAGTTGTCCTGTAGTGTTCCTGTAAAGCAGCTTGGGGCTGTTTCGACAGCTCTATTGAGTTCGTCTGAGGATGTTTATGTAACACGGGCTGTAATGTAACTAGTAGCATGCTGCTTATGTATTATTTATTATACTGCTTTTGTATTTCATATCATGCTGCTTGTGTATTTATTGTTGTTTTTGATGCATTATGCTGCCTGTGTTATTTTGTTGTGCTGCTCAAGTGTTTATTGATTTATTTGAGGTTTATTATAATGCTACCTGTGTATTAATTAATTTTGCTGCTTAAGTGTTTATTAATTTGAAGTTTAAATTACTTGCATTGTATTTTCCTGTTAAGTAATTAATTCTTTTGTTAGTAATGCTAATTTTAAATTGAACCCGACTCGACTGCAAATATGTATATAACTAAGTTGTAATAAACTAATTTTAAGGTAACCTTTTTGTATTTGTTCTGCTCCTCCCTCCTTTGTTTGTCACCTCTCGCCAGTCATTACAGCCCAACTGCTTGTTTTCTGTAAGAACCTGTCGATCTCGAGGGGCGAGATCGTAATAATTAATATATATATATATATATATATATATATATATATATATATATATATATATATATATATATATATATATATATATATATATTGTGTGTGTGTGTGTGTGTGTGTGTGTGTAATTGAAGTAATGAACACACATACACACAAACACTCTATATATATATATATATAGTATACACACACACACACACACACACACACACACACACACACACACACACACATATATATATATATATATATATATATATATATATATATATATATATATATATATACATGTGTGTGTGTGTATGTGTGTGTAGTTCATGCATCACCACAGGTGAAAACTGAAACGGTGGGTGCGGGTCCTGACCGGTTTCAGGTTTATTTCCGAGTCACCGAAGAAAGAATGATATACAGTGGTAGAAATCACAAAATATATTCTACAGAGACAGTACAGATAAACATTCACAACCGTTTGAGGCTACGAATCCACACCTGATAGATGTGAAAGGGAAGTGGCGGTTAAACTCCTTAGTGCTAGTTGTAGAAATCGCAATATATACACAAAGACAGTGCCAACAAACATACAGACGGTTGGAGACTACAAATCCGCACCTGAAAGGTGTCAAGGAGGAGAGGTGAAAAACTCGATAGTGCTGGTGACCAAGTATTATGTTTACAGATATGACAATTCTTTTATCAAACTTCTCTACTGCCTTTATTAAAATTTAAACATTTTACAAATTTCTTTTTAAATTCCAGGATTAAGTTTATACATGCCTTGACTGATATTCATATTATAGCCATAACTTTCTTTTATAAAGCTAGATTCAATGAAATTCGTTTTCAGTGCATTCTTAGAATATGCTGTATTTTTTTTTTTGCCCTTCCTAGTTGATAATACGATAGTTGTCACTGACATGTACAAAAATTTCAGTGTTCATATGTGCATATCTTCCACATTTTTAGTGCTGGCCTATTCTCTCTTCCAGTGTTTTAACAGTTTGTCCAATATAAAAGCTGTCACAAGATTTACATGGAATGTTTTACCAGTTTGCTCTGTTTGAAGAAAAACACCCCACTAACTGGAGAACCAAATTATTTAGAAGCACAAACAGTTTCGGAGCATCGTGCTCCCTCTTCAGTTTGGAGACATTAAAACCTAACTACAGTCCATTATTGATCGATTGATTATGAAATTTAGGTCTTGAAGACCAAGCGCTGGAAACCATCAGAATTATTCAGCGCCATACAGTCCATTATGAAAGAGGTTAGCAATAAGAGAATAACAAAAAGTATTAATATGTTACATGAAATATCTATGAAATTAAGAGGCCAATTTCAAGGGAAAATCGTCGACAATATATAGACAGGTCATTCAGGAATCAATATGTCAAGTTATTGGGGAGTAATCAAAATATACAACACAAAACTGATAGAACAGGTGTTTTGGTTACAACAATGAATTGCTGGTTTTTTAGGTATGAAATAAAGTAAAAAAAAAAAAAACGAAATGAATGGCAAAAATTAACATTCTATAAAAGGAAAGACTACATATTGCTAAGTCCACATAACTATATATTTATATACACAAGTACATAAATATATAAAAGCGGTTACAAATATATTCCATAATAAAAGAGAAAAAGCGCTGTCAGTGGAAAAATAAAAACAAAGATTTAAGGCACTAGGTTATACCACGTCCAAGTGCTTTAACAATTGTTCTTTGAAACTTGAAATGACCCGTCCTGAGATTAAAATTAGTCATGGTTTCTACACAGAAAAGAAAAGAAAGCAGCATAACACGTGTAAGATGCATACAGGTGAACAGTGGAATTTTTATGAGAACAATCATACTATCAGGAAAGGAATACCATTGAATCTACCTTTATAAAAGACAGCGATGGCCACAATGTAAATATTAGTCAAGGCGTGTATAAACTTGATCGTATGATTTCAAGCAAAATTTGTAAAATATTTAAATTTAGAAGAAATGTGTGGAAAAAGTATTATATTTGTAAACATAGTATAGGGTCACTAGCACCAAAGAGTTTTTTCACCCCTCCCCTTGAAAACTGTTAGTATAAACTGTGACTTCTACCGCCAGCACTAATGAGTGTAGCCACCACTCCTGTTTGACACCCTTACCTAACAGGTCATTCATTTTTACACCTGTGGTGATGTGTGAAAAACGAATCACTTGGTGAATGAATTATAATCATATATATATATATATATATATATATATATATATATATATATATATATATATATATATATATATATATATATATATATATATATATATAGATATATATATGTATATATAGAGAGAGAGAGAGAGAGAGAGAGTGTGTTTTGTGTATACAATGATAAATACATCGTTATATAGACCTAATCCCAATATGATGTACTTCAGCAGCTGTCCTGTTAAGTTTCTCTTGGCGCAAATTGTTTACAAAGAAAATCCCAGTGGGTTGAAACACTGGTACATCAGGTCTCAAGGCGATAGAGCAAAAAATACAAGGTAAAATCAGAGTAGAAATAGCAAAACAAAACGTCTTCTCTGTAGATCACTGTAATTGTATTGAGTATGGTCCCTAGATCAATTAAGCACTCCCCCTTTACAAAGCACGTAATAGCTTACAGCTATTTGTTGCAATAATTTACATAATAATTACACGAGGGTGCAGCACTTTAGGGGTATTTCATTTAAATTATGTTCTTGTCTTCTAGTAATGATAAACGTCTATAATTAGCCTTGCTCATATGATTATCATTCATATAAAAACCCTGAAAAATAATAGTAGGTTATAAAGGTATGTTTTAAGATTACCTTTACGAGTTCCTTCACAGGTGCCAACAACACAGGCCACCACCAGGCCGGGGCTAAAAGTTTCATGGGCCGCGGCTGAGAGTTTCATGGGCCGTGGCTGAGTGTTTAATACAGCATTGTACGCTGTACAGAAAACTCGATTGTACCGAAGGAACTTCGGCGCATTTTTTACTTGTTATACTTGATCTAGAATAATGCATGAAGCGCATAAATATAGATTGTCTGGATTCATTACATCATTATTTTAAACTTAATATCACTGCATTTGAAATAAATCTGAAAACTTCTAGTATCTCTAACTTGGATAAACAGGTTGTTAAAAAAAATACGAAAAGATATTTTGAGAATCTGTTTAATGCTAAAACTCATCGTCATGTGAAGCGTAAAAACATAAAACTTATTTCTTGATAGAAATTTTTATTTCTTAAATACCTGAAGCTTCTGTTAACATTTTTATAAATGTCATTTTTAACATTTTTTATAGTGAAGGTCTCTTTTGACAACGTGGTGAAGTCTATGAATACGCCCCAAAGAAAGGTTCATATAGTTACATAAATAGAAGAACATTCTGCATGAAATGAACACGGATCCCAGGTTAATAAAGCCCTTGGTCTGTATCGCTAAACTGGAAATGTGCTGTACATATGCAATGAGAACTTTTTATGAACTAAACCTTTTCTAAAATAAGTGCTAAGAGAGTGACGAATACCCAATAATATCCATTTCGTGGTGAAACATTTTCTCAGAAAAAAAAAATAGAGAAATTGCAGTATTTAACCGAATCCTAGTAATTTCCTTTATACAAAATCGCTATAATGGAGTTCTGCAAGCGCCTTACTATTGTTAATTACGTTGTGGATTAATATTACTAAGCCTCTTGACTAGAAATAATCGATTTAACACCAAAAATAGGTAACAAATTTAACAATACCCTCCATTTTATTCCAAATGGTAACGCATGAAGTGAGGAGAACTCACTATATACTGCAGTTTAAGGGGTAAATGTATACTGTGGTTCGATTAGTCGATGAAAATTACCGTAACTCTAATTGGTTATCCCATAGTTATGGAAACCACTGTATATAAACAGGACTGGAGTTATTTCCAGTAAACAACTATTTTCATATTAAATAGAACGCTACGTAAATTTTCTATACGTATAAATTGATTATTAATATAAATTGAATTGCATTATTGTTATCAAAAGATTAAGAGACCCCTTATTATTACCATCATTAAGACATGCGTTCAACATTATTAAAAAAAAAACTATTGGCAATTCTGCGTTGTAAGCATTTATGCATACACAGTCAATATTACTGTAAACAATATCACAGTTGGCTTAATCTCAGTGACGATTATGGTAAACATGTCAGGCCATTGCCTGCCCCATGTTCTCCACTACTGTTGTGATTAGTAATTGAAGGAACGAGTGGAATATTAATTCGAGTACGGGATAGTTGCCAAATGTCACTATCTTGCAACTTTTGTCAAAGATAATTTACATACTTTACCCTTCCACTTGTTTATTTAAGAAAACTGTCGAAACTGTTCACAAATATAATGCTATAGGAGGGTAATGATTTCTTTTAGGTAAATGGAAAAGCATTAATGTAAGTTGTTTACAAAACAGAGACCATTATTTCCATAGCTTGAGGTACTGTTCATGAAAAGCAGATGACTTTAGTATTATCGCCAATACTCCAAAATAAACTACTGAAGAAAGATTTTAGTGATGGTATTCGCAAAATCACGTTTAAGCTCTTAATATATAAGAGAACGTAAGTTTATACCGTGATTTTACTTATTTATTCTCTCTATTTTTTTCCAATATAGTAGCGCAGTGCCTTAACCATTGGGTTGCCTTAGCAACACCTGCGAGACTCTCAATCAGACTTCGAGCTACAGTTGTTGCTAGTAGCCGGTCGAAAAGCAGTTTATACTTTTCGATTAAACTAACGGCCTTTCGAGAGTTCCTCTCACTTATGTGTTGCTGTACGAAAAAGGAAATTAAGTAGATGCCACAAGGTTCATATTGTTGTGATGTGCAACCCATTATTATGTTCTATATAATTGCAAATAGATACTAAAAACGCCCCGTCAATTATAAAAAAATGTTATAGTTGTTATGTTTTATAATATCCTGGATTTAGGATAAATTTTGCCAACAGAAACGTCCATGCCCCAGAAATTTGGAGCAAAGCGCCAACAGAGAATTGTCATTACTGATCAAACAGAAAAATGTAAATTGAATAAAAAAAAAAAAAAAAAAAAAAAAAACTTTAATGTATTTTTTTAGGCCGACTAGGGTATCCGTGAGGATCATCCAATGTATTGTAAGCTACTTATAGTTACAACGAGATTTGACACCAATTCATAATTCTACAATGATTTTTGTTTTCATTTTGCTTACTCTAGATACTACTTTTTCATATAAGTTTAGATAGTGCAACTCAATAAGGGAAATTTCAGTAAGTTGCAAAATCATTGCAAAGAATTCAAATGACAGAAATAAATAAAATCCTCTAAATGATAGAAAGAGGTAAATATCCTTTAGGTTTATCAAGGTTTCCAACATGAACACATGGTTTCAGTGGAATAACTTTCGGTCAGCCAATCGAAAGGCAGTTTACATATCCGGTCTAAACTAATGGGAAATCGAGAATTCCTCTAATGTATACGTTGCTGTTTTAAAAAACTTAACTCTTCTTATTTCTATTTGTTGCTAATTTTTTAGTGTAATTATATCGGTCATTATGTAACATAATTAATGAAATTCAGGAATCTTCATGCCACAGCTTCCCCTTATTCTTCAGTATAACCTATTACTTTGTTTTATATCCCAAATTTTATGTCAGTTCTAAACAGCACCATCCCATTAGTTTTATATCCTAGGCAATTGAAAGTTACATGAAATAATTATGTCAATTATACATTTCATTTATCTAGTGCATTGTCGTTCCATCAGAAATATTTTAGCCTTCAGAACGAGTCAGATTAGGATTTTAGGTCGCCATTCTCTCACAGTAAGTGTATGTATCCAGTTTAACAAAATAGACAAAAAACAATAAAAATATCGTTATTAATAAATCTGTAAAAAATGTAAAGTGGAAAAACAATTATATATAGGTGGTCCCCAATGTATTAAAGCCTTCCGATGATATAGACATTTGGCACCACTGAATAATTCTGCAATGAGCGGTTTCAGTCTTATTTTTTTTACACCTCAGATGACACATTTTTAAAAGCTATTTATATAAGTTTAGATAACTGAACTCAGGAAGAGTAACTGTGATATGTTGCAAAATAATTCTAGAGAATCAGAATTATTAAAAAGATTAAATTAAGCGCTATAATAATAAAAAGAGGGACATTCTCTTTGGGTTTAGTAAGGATTCCAACAGCAACATAAAATTGAAAGGGTTTCTTCATACACACAATTATATGAAGTACGGTCATTTTTGTAGACAATGGTTCCTTGGAAACAATAATTATGTGACAGCAAATAACACTTGGAGTTACTGTTGTTTTAAACAATGAATCGAAAGGCAGTATATATTTCGCGCATAAACTTACAGTAATTCGAAAGTTCATCTTACTTGTGTGTTGTTGTTTGAAATTATATATATATATATATATATATATATATATATATATATATATATATATATATATATATATATATATATATATATATATATATATATATATATATATATATATATATATATATATTTTATATATAATATATTTTTGCTACTAATTTTGTGTGTTTATGCTGATTATTTGGTTTTAAGACTTTTAATATGGTCTGACGTACATAGCTTTTTTATCATCATTATCAGTACTGACTATGATTAGAGACAGAAAAAGAAGTACGCATAAAAATATCACAACACAACTATGAAACATAAAATCTCAAAATTTGTTACCCAGTTGATTTAGGCCTTATAGCTATAGCAAACCTTCATGTGCTCGTTTCCTCAGAGCTAGGGCGAGATATTTGTATTCATGTCCAGTGCAGATCCCAGATGTAATCATGTGGAAAGGTATTATTTACAGAGACATTGAACAAGATCAAAGTGCAAGAAAAAGGCCATCTTAAGGTTTATGAAGTGATTCAAGTTCAAAATAGTTTTAGAAAGCAGGCCTAATATCTCAAAAATGAATCCGACAGACGCGTGGAAGTAGCATTAGAAGCTAACACAAAGTCGATATCTCTGATATCCAAAACGGGTACTGTAGGCAATCCTCTGAAAACTCCATTACCGAAAGTTGATGACGCGAAGAGTTTGGCAGAAGTTCCTCTCTCGTCGGTGGTGTTATTTTCGTCTCTGATCCCATCCCACACAATATTTTCCTTTGGGTAATCTTTAAACAAAAGTATATTTTCCTCATCTTGAAACAAAAAATCTTATTTTCGAAGGTTTTAATTCCCGCCAAAGTTTTACTTTTATATTTTTACGACTTATAAGGCCCAAGAACTATCTATAAATTACGTGGATTCTCCTTGATTTTGGTTTGTATTAGGGTTATATCTAATTACATGGTGGCAACACTGAAATCAGAATTCTGAATAAGGTGATGTAACGAAAACACCTTTTACTGGTATTCTCATGAGGTTTCATTCAAAACAATGTTGCGTGTAACAACCTCTTCGTAGGGCTAGGTGGATTAAACTTAACATTAATAAAAAAGTATCAAATATTTTTCTACTAGATTTCCGGACTTAGCCGGCATATCTGAATAATAATATTATAGGATAATAATTTAATACCCACAATTTAATAGAAAGAAATCTCTGATGAACGACTATGGCAAATTTTTCGAAAGTAAAGACATAATAATATTATGCGGTTTAGCTTCAGCATCCGGGAGTGATTGATAGGAAACCTTCACATACCAAAAGACTAAAAAATCTGTTTCCGCGTTCGCCCTCAGATTGACGTGATTCGAGATTTCCAAAGTACATTAAGAATAGACCTCAAGTTGTAACCATTTAATTTCTTCTCATATTTAGCTTAGAATAAAATGAGAAATAAATAAAACAAATAAAAAACTTAAAATTTATTCTTCGATTTAACTCTGCGATTTACAGATCAACCTGCTACTTGCAAAATTTTTTTTAGGAAGGAAGTTAAATCAGGATAAGAAATTGTGGTTTTCCAAATGATCGCCGACGACCACACGAACGTCAGTATTATTTCAAATCCATTCTAGAGGTAACGGCTATATAAAGGATACCTAACACATATTCTGCACATCAGTTACTGGCAATACTGACTGAATTAGCTCGACGAAAACGGAAGCTAGATAGGCGTACGAAGTTGCTGCGAGATACAATGACGATGAACTTATGAACAAATAGATTCTTGCAGCGTGATTTGAACGATTCAGGAAGGATGTGGAAAGGAGAATCGTTAGAAGCAGTTCAGCTGGGAAGAAGGGTTGCTAAACGTTTGCAAACAAGTAATATTATGAGTGAAAGAAGAATAATGAATCATTCAACAGGACAGGCAAATTGGGGCAGAGAGGTTTAAAATATAGTGTGCATGTAAAGCTGTTGTTAATACACTGGAAATGTTGGAAGATGGCACTGAAAGACTCTTATTTATTATATTTATTATTATATTTACTATATTTTTACGTATGAGAGAGAGAGAGAGAGAGAGAGAGAGAGAGAGAGAGAGAGAGAGAGAGAGAGAGAGAGAGAGAGAGAGAGAGAGAGAGAGAGAGAGAAATATATTTCGATAAGATGGGCTTAACTATTTTGTAGATAACTCCGTCAAGAATAAAGGAGGCCATTTAATATGGATAGCTATTTCCTAAAATCTGGATTTGACGCATTCGAAACTTGTGATTATTATTTTCTCCGCCTGAACTGTTTCTTAGAATATTCTTAGTAAAATCATAAGAATATCCCAAGACAAACAAAAATATATGAAGAATTTTCCTGTGTAGAGAAAACGAAATGCTAAAATATCAGTGAAGGAAAGATTAAAAGTCTCAATATTAGGATACCATCTCTAAATGTTTTGATGCTGGTGGTTACACGGAGCACAACCTGACATCTTGTATCTCATCACCAATTTTGCTTTTTACTTTGTTAATCGCATATGTGATGGAAGTTGACGGTCTAACTTACTAATAAGTTGTAAGGTCCTGAATAAAAACAGGAAAAGATTATGTATAAATTAAAAAAAAAAAAAAAAAACTATTGGCTCTGTCTAATCCCAGTCTCCCTATGGTTCATATATTGTTATTTTCTCTGACTTTATTATCATGAACCTTTTCCCCATTTGAGCAATTACCGGTCCATTTTACCTAAACTAACTTTATTATTATTCCATTTGAAAATGTTCGCTATAAAAGGCATTGCAGTTAAAGTACAGTAAACAGCTTGAGATGTGTGTAGGAGGAGATAATCTTTACGTTACGTTTCGAGCATCCGCTCGAGCGTATTAATAATGGACAGTCTCTGGATTTTTAGAAGACTCTCGATTATATATATGACAAAGAGTCTTCGTATTTTCCTCCGGAGTTCGTATGACACAGGAGATTGCACACGGTCGAGTCTTCCAGGTCTCAAATTGAATGCCAACTTAACTGTTCTCATGTGGGTGATTCTTAACTATTCCCATTAGAAACTCAAAAATATTTTGATTACTTTATTAAGGACTCACTTGCATTTCATAATAAGAGAAGACTATATTGTTCTTTCCTTTCACTTAAGTTGGTAAAGCATAAGAAAACAAAAATTTATAGCATTCAGAAAAGAATAAATGGATGTGTTCCTTTGCTAAGCAAAAAGCTTTTTTTAATGTTATAGAACTAAAATCTTTATACGCAACTTTTTATGTAATATGTTTGTATATATAGCAATTTACAATGAATCATACATAGGAAAGAATGATATCTATCTCGCTCTTCTAAGTAACCAGTTGGTTCTTAGTCACGTAAAATAAGTCTAATCCTTCGGGCCAGCCCTAGGAGAGCTTTTAATCAGCTCAGTGGTCTGGTAAAACTAAGGTATACTTTTCGCTCTTCTTAGCCTCAGTACGAAAACTAGGAAGAAAATCTAGAGATTGTCACTTTCAAGTAGATTATCGTAAAACAGGAAGACATATTAGTATTTTAAGGAAGCTAAGAACAGTAATCTCGATGTGAGAGAAAATATTCGTCAATAAAAGAGAAAGAAAAACATTTGAGTTGGGTAACGAACACGACTGCACTGCCACGCATACGAATGTGACAAACATTGATGCAAAGAGCCAGTACATTAGTCTTACTAAAAGAAACACGCATTATATATGAAGAGCGTAACCAGAAAATCTTATTGCTATAGTAATTATATGTACTGTAATACATGAAGGAAAATATTTACTGGAATATACAGAGATCGTGAGCATAAGGATTATAATTTTTTTATCATTGAAACCGTATAACTCGCTATCCACGGGAATATCTATCTTAATAATTTTCTGTTTCAAATGTTAGCTGTTATATATAATACACGTGTTCAATCCATATGTATGGTCATTTGTTATACCAAATTGACATGAAATTATGAAGTATTTTGTCCCTGATTTTCAAGCATTATCTCATTTAATATATATCTAGTTTTATTTTTTACATTCAGTTTCCATTCTGTTAATTTTTCTGTTATTATCATATTACTTCTCTTGAATAATTTTCCTCACTGGAATGCTTTCTCTGTTGGCGCCCTTGAGTCTACAGCATATTGCTGTACTACTACTACTACTACTACTACTACTACTACTACTACTACTACTACTACTACTACTACTACTAATAATAATAATAATAATAATAATAATAATGACAATTATGCTAAAGATAATATAAAGGTGAAAAACGTAAAACCAATTATGGAGGTTGTAGGATTGGTTTTCAGTTCTACCTAATTAACAACGTAAACGAAGGTATACAATCCGATTCATCAGTCCGACGACACTTTCTACTTCCCATTTTCATGGTACAAAGATACCGTTAGTTATCATTACTGTTATTTGTATCTTAAAAATATTGCCAATATGAATCGGAATCGAGTTTTTTAATGATTGGGGTAACTTTGTCAGGTAGAGAATGGTAGGTCTTGGGGTCCATTCTTACATAACTTTTGAAGTGTTTGTAAGTCACCTTCTGCAGTTTTCTTAAACTAGTCGCATGGCTTCCTACAACTTACCTTTTCATGAGGCAGCTTTTACAATAAGCCCCTTTACCCAGCGTCCTTCTTTTCTTCACACATATGCCTACCAATAAGGCACAGAGTGTCGGTCGCTTTCTGTTCTTCTGGCTATGTGTCACACTGCAATTGTCGCACTGTATTCACCTCCGCCCAGACTTCGACTGGCCACACACGGCCGTGTGGACAACAGGCTTTTGTTTGTTTACAGACTGGGTCTGCCAATTAACTAAGTCTCGCAGAAAAAGTCTGATCGTGTGAACGTAGCTTTACCGGTCACATCAGTGTCTGTGGTTTGTGGGGATTATTCTGAGATACAATTATTACAATGCATTTCACAAAGAGGAGCAATTTGCTTGCTAATTACTAGAAATAGTAATTCACAGTGCAACGTATAAGGGCACTAAAGAGAAACTTGTTCAAGTGCAACGGATAACCAGTTCCTTAAACTCTTCTTTATCAAAGAGAAATTAATGTTGCTCTTACTACGAATGTGAGGCACCGTCAGTCTTGAGGTGGTGGAAAAGAGGCAGAGAAAGGAAGCGCTGCCTGATGAAACTTTGCATCTTTTTCCATCAATAAGTAGTCAAGAGTCAGTGACTTACCTTTTTCTTGCTGGAGGGGAGAATGCAGAGAGTTTTCTTTACAGTGTTTGTATTAATAATCGTCCCTTCCTCTTCTCTCTCTCTCTCTCTCTCTCTCTCTCTCTCTGTTAAGTTTTCTTTCTTGTCTGGGAGATGATTAACGATGATTAACAACAGTTTGGGGATGATGAATCAAAAAGTGCTTCATCTCAGAAGTGAGTCAGTAACCTACCCTTTACAAACAACAACAGTAAAAAAAATGACAAAAATATTAGCGCTAAATAAATTTACAAATAATCTAAATTAAGGCAATTATAAACACAAAAACAAGAGAAACGATAACCCCAACAAATACCATTCTTTTTTATTTTAGGAAAGCTAATACAATGAATCATTGTAGGCAGTGAACGTTTCATATCTTCTGCAAAATGTGAACCTATTTCTCACGATGCAATTACCCACTTCAGAATTTCTCTGATGAAACTCTATTGCCATTTTAGCCGCAGTCTTTTTAATCCAGCTTTGATTAATGGAGTCAGTCCTCTGTCGTTGGTTTATTTAAGTGGAATGGCTTGTGGCTCATCCAACCTTGGCAAACGTTCATGAAAAACTTTTGAACTTTTTTCCTATTCAGAAAGCACTTTTATCGTTTAATAATTCACTCCCATTCATCGTACGTCAATGTAAATTTCATCACTATCATCAGATATCATCCATGAAAAATTCGATTTCAAGAAAGCCAATCAACTCATGAAAATATTAGCAACAATCGTTCTATCTTTGATTCTAATCCATTTGCCGATAAAATGAAATGATTATTATATTATTCCCATCGTTACTATTTAATGGCCATGTTTATTTTTTGTTATTCTGAATTTTTATCAATGGTAAAGTTTTATACTTCGGAGTACCTTTGGCTCGTTCCTGATTCCAACGGCAGCGGCAAAAACAACAGCTACTAAATGACAGTGACTACGGTTTTGTTGTTATCAATGCTCCTGATCATTAACTTAATATCTCCATTATGTTATCGTTAAGTATCGTCGATCATTTGTCAATTGAATTGATTGGGAAAGGAGTGCAAGGAATTTATAAGCATTATTATACCAAAACATTTAATTCTTTATACAGACAAAGAAAAAAAATCAGGTAGACAATAATAAGAGGAAGTTGTGGGGCGTAGCCTTTCCGTCGATTAAACCGGAATTTTTTTTTCAGCATTGAAAAAGATTCCCCTACAGACAAGGCTACAGAAAATTGAAGATATGCAGCTTTGCCGACAATAATGAAAATCCAGAAATTCGTATAACGAAACTGACTATGAAGGAAAAAAAAAAGCTATGAAGGAAAAAACAGGAAAAACGAGAAAACAACAAAGTGAAAGAGACAAAGAGAGGGAAAAGAAATCACTCCAACTTTTTCTCCAGAATAATCTCCTTTTTAATTTTCTGCCTCATGAGCCGAGGTAAGAATAACTTGTTCTTTCTAAAGCTAAAGCTGGCGTAAGCTATATTAACTAACTTCAGCTTGTGAAGAAACTCCCCTTCTAATAGCGCTGACGCCAGTTTAGTATGTGATGAATAAGTAATTATCTTCAAATACAATAGAAATATTTTAGTGTTCTTAGTCTTCCTTTCAGATGGATAATTTTTTAAAATCTTTTTATTGTTCGTAGTTATATAATCGCAACTTGAAAAACCTTCAGGAAATGTCTTAATTAGATATAAAAAAATGAGCTTCCACAGGAAGGGAGTCAGTAATCCTGTAACCATTGAACAGTGCCAAAAACTTGTGAAGCAAATGGGAACATTCCGTTGCTGTAAGTAAATCAATTACTAACATTATGATGCCACGACTCAAATAATGATTTTCTGTAGTTTTCATGTACTAGTATCATAATTAAATCTTTTGCTCCATTTCAGGCGATATTTAATAAATGAGAATAATTGACATTCTAAAAAGCCTTATGGGCCGTATAAGGACTTTCTAATAGTTAAGCACAGATTAAATTATCTTCTGCTCCAGTGATGTAGAAAACCGGCCTGTAATACACACACACACACACACACACACACACACACACACACACACACACACACACACACACACACACACACACACACACACACATATATATATATATATATATATATATATATATATATATATATATATATATATATATATATATATATAATATATAATGAGCCCATAAAAAATACCTAAATGTAGAAAGTAAATGCTATATTTCAGAGACCAGCTGTCTTTCTCATCAGGCAAGTAATGAAAGAGAAAGAGTTACAGAAAAGCGGTACTTATACCAGAAGGTCCCTAGGTCAGCCGTTACGTCACTCTAGTTGCTATTTCACTTTAGTCTTCTCAATTGCTGGTTGGAGGAAGATTATATCTATAAAATAAAATATCTGAGTCACAGGCTCCTTTTGAAAGATTCATCGTATTTGTTAAATCAAAGCTGATTACACCATCTGGCTTTTGAACTGACAATTGCTGCTATACATTACATATGACAAATTTCAGTTTATTCTGTGATTATGGTTATTTATGTGGTTAAAATGGGCTGTTGTCCATACCTAACGGAATGTTTATGCTGTATTAATCTCTGGGGGAGTGATTAATACAGCATAAACGTTCAGTTAGGTACGGACAACAGAACTCAGCTATTTTTAACCACTTAAATAACTATAATCGCAGAATAAACTGGAATTTGTCACCTGAAATCTCTAGCAGCAATTGTCAGTTCAAAAGACAAATGGTGGAATCAGCTTTGAATAAACAAAGAAATGTGATGAATCTTTCAAAAGGAGCCTGGGACTCAGATATTATAGATATAATCTTCCTCCAACCAGTGATTAAGAAAATTAAATAATGGGTGACTTATAAGCCTTCTGGTATAAATGCCACTATTCTCTAACTCTTTTTAATTCATTACTTGCCTGATGAGAGAGACAGCTGGTCTCTGAAATATAACATGTACTTTCTACATTTAGGTGCCTTATGGGCTCCATATGTTTGACTGACTGAAATCTGTTTTAACAGAAAATATTTCATATATATATATATATATATATATATATATATATATATATATATATATATATATATATATATATATATATATATATATATATATATATTAACTTTATCACATACACAACTGTCCTGTGCATTAGTAGAATCACTGAAATGACCTCATTCAAACTGGATGGTATCTAATGGAGTGTTTATTCAGAAAAAGTTACAAGCTTTCTTGGACAAACAGTCCACATTATCAAGTATCCATACAATGAGCAGACGCATAGTCCAGCTGTATTTATATCTGTGTGCTGGGTACTTTTAATCCTATAATCGCCTAGCTCCTCTTGTGTGACCCCTACCCCCTCGTGATCTTGGTCTTTCTCTGCTCCCTTCTTCTTCCCGGTGTCCGTTTT
>NC_089794.1:60911319-60951319 GCF_040412425.1 Macrobrachium rosenbergii | reverse complement strand
ACCTCCATGATTTTACAGAGATGTCGTGGTAGCTTAAAAAATGAATGTAGTGAAACAGCGAAGGTGGGTTTTCTATGTACTGTAAATGCATACTGTTCTGTTTTTTTGATCCAGTACATCTAGGAACGGCAGTTTTTCGTCCTTTTCCCTTCCGTTTTAAATTTTATGGTTGGAACTAGTGAATTTAGCCTATTAAAAATTCTTAAAGTCCCCAGCTATTGTCCCAGAAAGTAAAGATATCATCTACGTATCTCAGCCAGATCATATTATGGGGTTTGATAGACGACAAAAAGTTCTGTTTCGAAATATTCCATGACAAGCTTGCTAGAAGGGGTGATAGGGGACTTCCCATGCTACAGCCAAATTTTTGTTTGTAAAAATTACCATTGAAAGAAAACACGTTGTTAGTTACACAGAGGTTGATAAGTTTTAAAGTTTTATCTATGCCAAGAGGAAAATGGTCTTCATATGGTTGTAACTTCTCTCTAAGAAAGACAACACGTCGGCAATCGGGACTTTAGTAAATAATGACTTAAGTCTAGGGCTGAGCAATTTTGTTGTTTGATTGATGTTTAAAAATTAGAATTTTTGTATGAAATCCTCTGCATGTTTGACGTGGTAGGATGAGAAGGTTCCTAGAAAGGTGATAACAAGTCTGCGAGCCATTTTGATAATTTGTACATGAAAGAGCCCCTGCTAGATATTATGGGGGAAGTAAAAAAATCCCATCTTTATGTGTTTCGGGAGACCGTAGAAAAATAGGGGAGAGAGGGGTTGATTACCTTGAAGGTCTCTAGTAATTCTATGTCTTTCTTATTGCCCCCTATGGTTCTGACTGATTTGTTAAATTGAGCAGCAATATTTTGTTGTGGGATCTTTCATTAATTTGTCATAGGTCTCCCTTGCATCGCTTGTTAGTTCTTGAACTTTATTGATGTATGTCTCCTTGTCTAAGAGAACTATTTTCCAACATGTCTTTGTCAGATTTTGTGATGATGATATCCCCTTTTCCTTAAACTAACTAATGCATTTTGGAATCTTTTCGGGAGCAATTTTTGTTGTTATTTTGCTCCAAGACATTTAGCAAAATGCCTTTGAGACATGCTTTTTCTTGTCAAAAATTGTTTTTTGCAAAATGTTTATCAAAAGCAACTAGGAAATTAAGATTACTCTCGGGACCAGGTTTTAGAGCGAATGAAACTCAAGATTTAAAATTAGACGGTCTGTTCTTCTGCAGTGAGGGGATGGTTAGAGAGATTCAGCACATTATTGGGAAGGCCAAGATTATTCCATATGCTGTTCCTAATCAGTCTTTTTAATTTGTAGCACAAATTTCTGGAGTGGGGACTCACTGTTTTCAATAGCACCTGATAGCACAAAATATGAAAGATATCTGTACATACCATCATCCCCTGCACATGAGGCAAGTGACGTGGCTAGCTTACTTATTTTCTTCTAATCACATAGATGTCTTGGTCTGTGGTTTGTATTCTGTCTTGGAGGAATGTGCGGATGGAGTCCGGAAATGGGTCTGACGCCGATGTCCAACGTGTGAGCAAACTGCATTTTGGGAGAAACTTGTTCCTGTAGGCATTCTTGTAGAAAATTTCTCTGATTCTTCCTCTTGTGTAATCCATGTACCTAGCCGTTCCGCCGTTAAAGATGATGACAGCTGGGTTGAAGCCGAAAATCTGCAATAAACTGTGATGTTCCATAATGGGCAAAAATGAATGTCTTTTTACTGTAATACTATAGTGTAATATGGATATAAGAAGGTCACTATTTAAACGTTGAAACCATATATTTCAGGCAGCAGTCTTAAAACTGTTCACTGGTAGAATATGGACAGGTGAAAGTTACAATGGTATATATACAAAACATATTTGTGGCCTTAAGCCTCCGATGGTATGGAGGTGGCGTTTCTTAAGAAAGAGGAGAATGACCAAATTCCCAGTGGTTTTGGCCAATTAGCTCCCTGTTTGGCGATGGATCTGGCGATCGCGTTTCTTGGGTCAGAAATACAGGGCATGTCATTAACTGGAGTGCTGGAGTTGGTTTTCAAAAGTAGCTGTCCGTACAAAAGAAAGATGCTGGAATCTGCTATCATCAATCAAACCAACAATATGAACCTCTCAGGAGGACATTGGAAAGACGACATCGACTTAATCCTCAAACCCTCCTGAAGAAGATGACCAAGAAACGCGAAGCCAGATCCATCGCCAAACGGGAGCTAATGAGGCTGTTCCAAACCACTAGGGAATTTCAGATTCTCCTCTTTCTTAAGAAACGCCACCTCCATACATCGAGGCTTATGAGGCCACACCTTTTATGTTTTGTATATATTCTATTTTATTGTGTATTGCTTAACCATTATTAATCATGCATTTTGAAATTATGGTTTGCACTTTTAAATAATGTTTTAGAGATTACTATTGTATTAATATATGTATATATATATGACATTGTATATATATCTATGAGGAACAGGAGGACAATGCAAACCTTTGGTAATGTCGGTAGATATACTTAGAGACAGAAGTGTCTAAGATGGATATATATGTATATATAACCATATATATATATATTTACATATATATATATATATATATCAAACGTTGTATATATATAATATATTCTATATATGATATTTATATATATATCCTTAGTTCTATATATAGACTATATATATTCAGGTCGGGTGGTAAAAGGAACTTTGATTTATAAGAATATATGTATATGAAGTGGTATATAGGATATGGCCTATATATAAATTTGCATAACGATAATATATATATATATATATAAATATGTATATATATATATATAAGAACAAATATATATAGCATATATATATATATATATATATATATATATTAGGTCGATATATATATATATATATATATATATATATATATATATACTTTGATAGGTTAGGAAAATACATATATATAAAGATTTGTATAGACAAAGGGGGCATATAATGGATATATAGAATATAGAATAAGAACAACAACTGTTAAATTAAAACATATATATAACATAAACCGATATTATATATACAGTGCAATTTTAACAAAGAAGTATATAATATATATATAATATATATAAAACCAAAAGAAATATTATATATAGAGTAAATCAGGAAAGTCCAGAGATCCCATATATTTATGGTAGCCCTAAGATATATAATAAGGGTGCCTATATGTAATATCCCTTGGGCAGTTGCCTTCCAAATACTGACAGTTTAACTTGTATGTGGCCCATTTAAAACGTTGAAACCAACGTTTAAATAGTGTTTTATGGGCCTTCTTATTCAGAAATTTATATATATATATTGTATATTGATGATTTATCTTATTCATGTGTGTGTGTTGTGTGTTGTGTGTGTGGAAGTGGGGAAAATGTGTGGTATGCAAGCAGTTAGCTTGCCCAGGTAATTCCTATATGCTATTCCGATATATTTAGACTTGTATATATTTATATATTTGTTTCCACCTAGATACATATATATCAGAAATTTATTTATATATAAACATATTGTGTAAATTTCTATCTTATTCATATAAGGATAATTCAATATATATGTCCATATATATAGTCATATTGTATATATATTATATAAGCATATACCCAGGTAATTCCTGGGTATAGTTGCTATTCCGATATTTTAGGATTGTATGGCTCCAGTGGGTAGCGCCCTTTGCCTTCACCTGAGAGACTATATATATATATATATATATATATATATATATATGATATATGTATATTTATATATAGAAGGATAATATATAAATGCTATCCATTGGGTATTGCTGAGTATATAAGTTGGGGAAATATTATGGTATATAATAGTTATATTGCCATATAATTCCTGGGTATAGTATATATATTCCGACTATAGATATATATATATATAGTATATATATATATATATATTATATATATATATAGACCTATAATATATATATATATATATATATTATTATATATATCCATATATATATGATTGTATATATGATGATTATATATATTATCATATATATCAGATAGGGATATATATATAATATATATATATATATATATATATATATGAGTATATATATATATATATATATAGCAGTTAGCTATAGGTAATATATATATACAGTTGTATATATATTCCGATTATTTTAGACTTGTATGGCCCAGTATAGCGAACAAGATAGAAACACCAACACACAATCACGACATGAAACAGAAATAAATTTCTGACCACACGTGATTGTGGATGAACCCAGGTCTCACTCAGGTGGAAAATTCGAATGAAATGTTGTCCACTGGCCATTGCCACAGTCTAAAAGAAGTCGGAACCTGAGAGCAACTGCATGCAAGCAGTTACCTGCCCAGAACCTGGGTGCAGTTGCTCAGGTTTTCGAGTTTTCCAACTTAGACTCAATGGCCCAATGGATTAACATTCTCATCTGAATTCCATCCTCTGAGAGAATAAGATAGAAATCATCAACACACAATCAGTCAGAAAAATAAATTTCGACCACACGTGATTGTGAACTGAGGATTCTATCTTATTCACAGGGCGTTAGTGATGGGCCATAATCTAAATGGTGTCGGATTGGGCCACTGCTGAGTCGAAGTTAAAAATTAACTGCTTGCATGCCAGCGAGTTTTCCACTTCCCACTAATATCCTGGACAGTTGCGACATTCCGAATTATTTTTCTGAGTTTAAGATAGAAATCATCAACACAAATCACGCCCTTGCTTTCCACCTGAGAGACCTGGTTCGATCCCGACGTGAGTCAGAAATTTATTTCGTTCCACACGTGATTGTGTGTGTTGATGATTTCTATCTTATTCACTCAGAAGGGATAATCTGAATGAAATGTTGTCCATTGGTCATTGCTGAGTCGGGAAGTTGGGGAAAATCCGCTGGTATGCAAGCAGTTAGCTTGCCCAGGTAATTCCTTGGGTGCAGTTGCTCAGGTTCCGACTTTTTAGACTTGTATGGCCCAGTGGGTAACGCCTTGCTTTCCACCTGAGAGACCTGCAACTGATCCCGACGTGAGTCAGAAATTTATTTCTGTTCCACACGTGATTGTGTGTTGATGATTTCTATCTTATTCACTTGTAAGGGATAATTCGAATGAAATGTTGTCCATTGGGTCATTGCTGAGTCGGGAAGTTGGGGAAAACTTCGCTGGTATGCAAGCAGTTAGCTTGCCCAGGTAATTCCTGGGCAGTTGCTCAGGTTCCGACTTTTTAGACTTCCATGGCCCAGTGGGTAACGCCCTTGCTTTCCACCTGAGAGACCTTGGGTCTGATCCCGACGTGAGTCAGAAATTTATATATATATATATACAGTAATACCCAGAACTTCTATGAGGTTAGGTTTCAGAGTTCGCCAGCAAGGTGAATTTTCGTTCGATAAGTTTGCCGCATATTTTTAAAAATGTTAATAATCGCTTATTTCTAGAGTTTAACACTTTCATATCCAATTGACGTCATATTGCGTTAAAATCACCTACCCCCTGCCTTACCTGACTTTATGTAATTTTAAAAAAATTTACCGAAATTTTTCGTATGTGTAGGGGTAAATTTTTTTATTTTCAGACAGTTGGTGGTTTCCATAGGCTAAAGCATACCTTGGACCGTAACTCAGGGCATCAATACGCCAGCCAAGCAGTTCTATACTGCGCATCTGCAACTCGGCATAGTAAATTTCTCAAATGAAATCAGCTGATCCTACCACGCTTCTCTCTTGTATCTTACATTTTTTATAAAATGTAGGATTATATTATTGGAAACACTCTGTTTTGTACTTCTTTTCTATAAATTTTGTAGTTCTGTACTTGTGCATGCGCAAATCCTGGCGTAGTAAAATTCTCACAGTGACATCAGCTGATGCTACCACGCAGGCCTGGCAGGCCACGCCTTCTGTCAGAGACAATGCGGTGAGCTGGGCAAACACGTGTGGTTGTTTACATAAGAGTGACGTCAATAGAGAACAGTTTCAACATGCTTTCAAAAGTTTTTCGGTAAAACTAGCGGAAAACGCGTTAGTGCATCACATAAGAGACGTCTTGATTTTAGGCAGGGCTCCGAATCTCATTTTCCATTATTAAATATATCGATATTTAGAGAATTTTGTTGGCTTTCTCATAAAAAATAATTCATTCGCCTAACTGTTATAGCGCTTTTGAGCTACGAACGATAATGTTGACAACGGTAACATTTTTTCATTTCGATCAGCTTATAATGTCAAAATGAAACTGTTGCCGTTATCAAAGCCGCTTTTCTTGACTCTCACTTTATTCTCAACCTTTCTCCTCTACATTTTTGTATAGTTACAAAGTAATTTCTATGAAAATATCCGAGCTAAGGCCTCTTCAAAAAATAAATTCTAGCGATAATTCTCACCATATGTCGGCAAAGCGCTGTTTTCTTACCCTATTTTCTATCAATTTTTTCACCAACTGGACTTTTTTCGTTTTTCATTGTTTATATATCGATATTTAGAGTATTTTGTTGGCTTTCTCAAAAAATAACTCATTCGCCTAACTGTTATAGTTTTTGAACTACGAACAATAATGTTGACAACGGTAACTTTTTTTTTGTTGATCAACTTATAACGTCAAAATGATACTGTTGCCTGTCACCAAAGCCATTTTTCTTGACTCTCCCTTTATTCTTCAACTTTTCCTCTACATTTTCGTATATTTACAAAGTAATTTCTATGAAAAATAACCGAGATAGGGTCTTCAAAAAGATGTTTTTGTAGCAATAATTCTCACCATACGCCTGGCAGAGTGCTCTGTTTCCTACCCTCTTTTTCTATCAATTTTTCACCAACTGGACTTATTCGTTTTTCATTGTTTTATATGTCAATATTTAGAGAATTGTGTTGGCTTTTTCATAAAAATAATTTATTCGCCTAACTGTTATAGCTTTGAGCTACGAACGATAATGCTGACAACGGTAAAATTTTTTCGTTTCGATCAACTTATAACGTCAAATGAAACTGTTGCCTTTAACAAAAGCCATTTTTTCTTGACTCTCCCATTATTCTTCAACTTTTCCTCTACATTTTCGTATTTTTACAAAGTAATTTCTATGAAAAAAATAACTCGAGATAGGGCTCTTCAAAAAAAAAAAAATTTCTAGCGATAATTCTCACCATACGCCGGGCAGAGCGCTCTGTTTCTCACTCTCTTTTCTATAAATTTTTTCACCAACTGGACTTATTCGTTTTCCATTGTTTTATATGTCGATATTTACAGAATTTTGTTGGCTTTCTCATAAAAAATAATTAATTCGCCTGACTTTCATAGTTTTTGGGTTACAAACGAAAATATAAAAATAAGTAAAGAATTTTTTTTTCCTTAAATAACTCACATTTTTTTTTGTATTTAGAAGGCTGGGACTCTTATTCTGACTATTCCACCATAAAATATAAACATTTAGAAAAAAAGGACAGCAAAATGAACGTTGTTGGCATAAAATTTCTATTTTTGCTGAATTTTCGAAATAATTATTTTTTAGCACTATCAAGCGCTCCCAGACACCATGGGTCTCAGGTACGCTCAGTGATATGGTAATTATAGAGAGATAGAAAGTGTTAAGTACTAATATGAACCTAACCATGCTCAAAGTATTAAGCTAACTTTTAAATGAAACTAAAGTTAGTGTAATTTTATTTAAAATTTAGCTTGCTACCCTTAAAAAAAAAGAAATAAATGGTTGACATAAAAATTGAGTACTGCGCAGTTTCATAATAGCGCATTTACAGTAGGTGTGTATGTATACTAATGTTATCTCTAATTCATGGGATGCCATTTTCTTTTTCACTTAGAGTAAAAGCCGGTTTCTTTGCGTCATTAGGTAAACTTCATGCGTCACGGTCATAACAATGGTACCATTTAATAAAATAACCGAAACATGTACATAAAATAACAAAAACATATACATAATGTTCATAGAAGGTAGTACAGTACAGGCAAAATTCAGTCAATTTAAAATTATATATTGTACAGGTAATGACGTACAGAGTAACAATAAGTTGTAAAAATATGTTTGAGCGCTAACTACAAATGAGAGAGAGAGAGAGAGAGAGAGAGAGAGAGAGAGATACATATACTGTATGACAGTAACTGTGCTGCTACTGTATCTTGCATGATTTATACGCAAATATACAAATGCAAATTTTCCATTCTGATTTTACACCTAAAAACACAAAAACTTATACATTAGTACTTCAAAAGTTAAACACACTCTCTGCAGGGGTATCATCTTTGAAAAGTGCACTAACTTTGCAAATGGGTATCACATCTTGTGAAAGTACACCAACTGAACTTGCTGTAATTACATGCACATGCAGATTGCTCCAGCACTTTTCTCCAAGGTTAACAAAGTAATTTTCAAAGAATGACACTTATACAACTCTTAGTTACATCTCTGATATTACATTAACGAATTCATTTTATCAAACGAACACGACTGAACAACCTCATCTTGAGGTCATGTAAAGTCCATGTGACAAAGACTTTGCGAATGGACATAATACTTGTATGATATTTATGTACAAAAATATAAATATAAATTTTCCATATCAATTTTACAGTTGAAAGCATGAAAACTTATAACTGTACTTCAGACATTAAACAAGCATTTTCTGCAGGGATATCATCTTTGAAATGCAGTAACTTTGCAAATGGGTATTACATCTTGTAAAAGTACACTGAGTATGCTGAAATTACCTTTGCATCATATTTATGTTTAAAAATAATACATTTTTACATATAGATTTTACACATAAAGTATGAAATGCATTTTTCGTACAGATTTTATACATAAAAGCATGAAAACTTATAAATTACTTCAAAAATTAAACAACCACATGTCTGTGAAAAAATCACGCATGCCAATTAATTAGGTTCCAGTGAAAAGTTCAGAATGTGTGTGAATTCGCAACCTCGAATCACGTAAGTTCGAGGTATTACTATATATATATATATATATATATATATATATATATATATATATATATATATATGTTATATATATATATATATATATATATATATATATATTATGCTTGTGATGACTAATTGCTGGTCTTAAAAATGTGTGTCTGGTAAGGTGGCTTGGGCTATATGTTGAATTTGGTATTTTTTCACGGTTGAGACAGCGGTATCCAACGCCACTCATTCATACCTTCCGGTCATGAGCGAGATGCAAGGGGAAAACGTGACAGATTGATGGAAGTATTCTGTGATATCTGTGGGTGCAGAAGGCGGGGTCCTTTGAACATTGAACCTGATGCCCATCACGCTTCAAGGGTTAAAAATAAGTGAATGTGTTCGTGCGCTTAAATGTGTATATTATAGAGGAACCATAGAATGGCATTCACTTCGATTTGCAGGTGGTGTGATCGCTCTTTTGAACTGTGTTTGTGGATAAGACAGCCACTGTGAGGGTCAGCTTCCCAATGGCCATATAGAACGAATTCTGGTTGAGTCCTGTGAGGACGTATATATTGGAAGTGGTGTTCTTTTTTAACATACTATATGACATTTATTTTGTCTAGAATAATCATGACCTTTTTATTTTGTTTGGTGACCGGGTTTTAGTCACTAGTATTGGTTGGTGCAGAATCATTAATTTGTTGAGCTGAATAGTTACCACTTTAATTGTGAGTCTGGGTTTTCTCTAGTTATGACTTCCATGTTTGCGGGGTGTGAGAGACTTCATTTCATGACAGGAGCTTTTGCTAAAATGCTTTCGTTAATTCTACAAATAAAGTCTAGTTTTGTATCTCGGCGTTTTAATCTAGTAAGCCTTTGTTTGACAGATAGAGAGAGTGAGGAGTTGACGAGAGACAGAATGGGCTGACCCAATGCTGGCCATTGCTATTGGAGAACCTTAGAGATATAAGATCATATGACATTGTTCTTAAGACAGATGTGTGAAGGAGGTTATGACCATACCTGACCTTTGTTTTCTAGGGCATCATAATATGTATATATATATATATATATATATATATATATATATATATATATGTGTGTGTGTGTGTGTGTGTGTGTG
The DNA here is from genome assembly GCF_040412425.1 of Macrobrachium rosenbergii. Classification (NCBI taxonomy): domain Eukaryota; kingdom Metazoa; phylum Arthropoda; class Malacostraca; order Decapoda; family Palaemonidae; genus Macrobrachium; species Macrobrachium rosenbergii. The sequence continues at coordinate 60,941,241 of NC_089794.1, read as the reverse complement.
TGTATGTATATATGTATATATGTTATATATATCATATATATAAATATATATATATATATACTATATATATATATATATATATATATATATATATATATATATATCTATATATATATAATATATATATAAAAACCCATATATATATATATATATATATATATATAGCATATATATATATATATATAGGAATTGTGATATAATCTTAACTCTAATGATATCTATCTCTATATATATATATATATCTCTAGTGTATGCATCTATATATATATATATATATATATATATAAACATATATATATATAATAATTATCTGGCATATATATTTGAATACTGTCTTATCATGACATTGTTTGAATAATGTCTTTTTATCATGACTGAATCAGTCTAAACTTCTTTTTTCTCCTCAGGCAAACTTCTCAAGAATAAGGAACAATTACTCAAGAATTCTTTCCATTTACTTTTTTTCTTTTTCTAGTCGATGGACTGTTTCCCCACCTCTCAGTGGTGTCTTCAGGACTGGATTACAAATTAACATACTGGGATTTTATTACTGCATGTAACCAGTCGTGATTAGACTTTGTACATCCAGCATTGCGTCCTATAATTGCCCAAGTTAACTCTCCAACTTATGATATAGCCAAGACTCAGAATAAAATCATCACTCCTTGCATCCTTAGGGGTTGCTCAGTGGTTTCCCCAGGAGAATTCGTCGATATTTTGAATATTACGTATCCAAGCTCTATCATCTCATTGCTGGATGCATGAAGCTATTCATGAGTAAACTAAAAGAAACTATTGTTATTATTTTAAGGAGAGTCCATTACTCAGACACTATACCCATTGAATGTAATGAAATTTGAATGTACCCAGGCACGTGTTGAGCCCTCAACATCTGCAAAAGTCTCACCACTACCACTCTACTCAAGCACTTGCAAGCTCACTGCAGCTAAGGGGCAATATTTCAACACTACTTAGACAACCACGAACATAAACTGATGCAATACAAATCAATAGAAAATGCATAGATTGTGCATAGAAAAGCCCAGTTCCACAGACATTGCAAATTTCAGAAGCTATGAGTATAAATCAACAACGGCCTCTGGTAAATATACAAAGGAACACGGACTTCATTCTGTGGGAATCTGAAAGGGAAAAACGAGTGACAGAACACTGCAGGACACAACTACTGACAATGAAGCAAATCAAGACTATCTGCCAGACACAGGAATCACGCCCTTGCCCACGCCCTTTGCTGTGAGCCACAGCATTGGATGCATCAAACAGAAAACCAGGGATGATCATGCTGCCGACCATATCATATCACCAGTGAGAAAATGAAATCTGACGACCAATAGAAATTCTACACCCCAATATTGTTGTGATTAAAATTCAAATGTCCGTATGCAGTAATAAAAACCTTGTATGTCAAACTGTAATCCAATCCTGAAGAAAGTGCCGACAGGCGGAGAAACGGTCCGTCAACTATAAAAAAGAAATGTAAATGGAAAAAATTTTGTATGAATTTTCCTTATTCTTGAAAAGCTTGGTAAAAAAAAAAGAAGTACAGATTGATTTGGAGTCTTGAAAAAAAGATAGTATCAGCGACAATGACATTAACTCCAGTGGAAATTGAATAAGAGAGAAAAATATGCTATACTGTATATATATATATATATATATATATATATATATATATATAATATATATATATATATATATATATATATATATATATATATATATATATATATATATATATATATATATATATATATATATATATATTACATGGTAAAATACTCAAAGGAAAGAGATAATTTTTAATCAAGTTCTATAATTGTATAATCAAGAAGGAAAAAACAATATCTAATTGCTTATTTGGTTCATTTTTAAACAAAAATACGTATTGCTTTTCTGATTCATTTTCAAATGCCCAAACATTTCTTTCCTAAAATATTGTACATGATACATATCGGCCAAGATACGAAATATGGCTCAAAATCTTAAAATAAGAAACCAGGTTGGACAGAGTTTATTTGAAGAGGTTGTAAATGAGAGTGTGTAAGTTAGAGCCATATTGGTCACGTAAGGATCAAATTAAGTCAGCTTGACAAGACTTTTAGTATAGAAGAAGCATCGTAGCTACCTTAATATTAATTTCCCATATATGCTTGCAATGAGACAGGATAGTGAATTAGTTTGAATATTCTCATAAGGCGGTTATGCACGCACCAAAGTATTAGCTTCTTGTCAGAATATTGTGGTGCAGTCGATCCTGATATTATATGGTGATTTATTCAACGCCGATTTTCATTTTTCCTCTTAGAATGGTAACGCGAATAAAACGCCATCCATTGTCACCGACGTTTACTAGTTGTGTAAAGCTGGCTGGTAAGGTGCACAGCCTGCCCAGGGAGCTCCTTGCGCACTTAGGTTCCTTTTTTCATGGCATCAGCGATTCAGTTGTTAGCACCTTTGTCTTTCACTGGAGCAGTGGTTCTTGAGCTTTTAGAGTAGCAGACCCCTTTAAAAATCTGGTGAAAGTTATGGACCCCCTACCTTGAAAAATGCATATCATCACATAACCAGAAAATTTTTGCATAAAATGAATATACCTTTATTCTTTTCTGAACAGTGGATACCTTCTATGGAAACTATTGAAGAGTCTTTACAAGGCATTATGTTTCCTTTCATCCAAAAATGAATGCCCATACCTTGAATAAACAAAACACATTCAACATTCTGTAAATTAAACAAAAGTTAAAAAAGTAACTCTACCAAAGGTAGGGCAACACGGATGTCATCTTTGACATCCAATCGGTTTCGAGGTTTCGTTTCTTTATTAACAACTCCAGAAAATTCTGACTCGCCAGATTTATTTAGTAAACAGCAAACAAAATAAAAAAAACTTATAGCTCGTTTTGCCAAATGTGAGCAGTCTTGTGCCAATGAACGCAAGAATTCTCTGAGACTCTTCAAGTGAGGTCATCTTTAAAAAGGTCTTCATCATTGATAGTCTATATCGACAAGGAAACGATTATGAACCATATTTCAACTTTCGGGTCATCTCAAAGAATTCTTCCGCTGTGTATCTTGATGTCTGCATTAAAAGAAATGGACAAGGGTTTGTCACATTCACGTCCATCTTGTAAGACCACTTCTAACGTTCAGAAGGTGGCATAGTTGTCTGACTCAGATTTCCTCTCTTTCCTTGGCGAGCATCATACACGCAAAAATTTAGTAAACCAGCAACGCTGAAGTAAGAGGAGCTCTCGAAGTACCGTTTTGACTGGTTGCTAACAACGACTTTAACTCGAATTACGATTGGTTTCCTCATAGGTGTCACCATGGCAACCTAATGTTTACACAGGGCAATACAGTGAAGAACGATTTCATTTTCAAAAAAAAAAAGAATGCAAAAAATCCTTTTAATCGTAAATAAAACCACAATATATGTTTATGTTATCTGTTGTATCAAAGGATTAGGGGAGAATTTATGAATACCATCACTATATATTTCCTCAATGCTTTATTTTCATTATATAGGTGATCCTGCTGAGTCATTTGCTTTTCATGCACGTTACCTCAGGCTATGGAAACAATGGAAAACGAAGTTATCGCGACCCTAATACCATCATCACTATAAGGGTATATTATGTAAATAATTGCTGAAGAAAGTTGCAAGATAGTGCCATTTGGCAACTATTTCATAAGAATAGTAAAATGACATGAGTTCTTTGAATTACCAGTCGCAACAGGAGTATATAATATCACATGTTTAGCATAATCGTAACGTTGAAGTAAGACAAATTTGACATTGCTTGAATTAAAAACTTTGTACGAAAATTAAGTTCATAGAAGGAAAGGTTGCTTAAAGACACCATTATCTCCAAAACTTGAGGTAACACTTATAAGCAGAGAACGAATTTTAGCAGAATCGCTAAAGCATAAAAAATCTTTGGAAGAAATGTTTTAATGATGCTTTAGCGGGATGATTAAGACAACAGATATTTATATGGACTGCTGACCAATCAGCGGCCAGTAAATTTACATAGTAACTAACAGACCAATAGTGCACATGCATTTGATTTTAAACTTTGTCTTCTGAATATTTGAAAACCTGATGACTTGACTTGTTGCTAAGGAGCGAGACATGGGAAGTTGTGGTCCACAGGCAGGTGCGCTGCAGGTGTCAAAAGACTGTTGGCAAAGCGTGGGAAACCTCTGGGGCACAATAACCCCCCCCTCCTTAAAGTTGACCAGGGCATTGCAGAAGGCATTCCGCCCTTGAATACTGGATTGAAGGAGTAATGCCGTCGGCAAATATGCTGGTTTCAAACAATCGATGGCCACCCAACCTGTTGTGCTGAGAATGTCAATGAGGAAGGCTTTCTGCTTGCAGTTGATGACCCGGTAGGGACCTGTGAAGGGCTGTGTTAAAGGCGGTCTAATGGCATCGGTTCTGATGAACACGTGTGTTGCAGTGTGCAGAACCTTGGGGATAAAGGTGTTGTTGGTTGGCTTATAGGATGGGCGTTCAGGGGCGAATTTTCCAATGATGGTCCAGAGTCTGATGATGTCAGGTGAGGGATTATTGTTGGGGAAGAACTCGCCAGGTATCATGAGCGGATCGCCATACACCATCTCCGCTGCTGATAGGTCAAGGCCCTCTTTGGGTGTGGTCCGAAGGCCGAGGAGGGTCCATGAAAGCTGCGAGTACCAGGTTGAGGAGTTGCAGTGAGACATCAGGACTGCTTTCCAGGTGCGGGGGAACCTCTTGACCATGCCGTTGGATTCGGGATGGTAGACAGTTATGTGATGCAACTGGGTGCCAAGGAGGTGGTTTAGGGACATCCAGAGCTGCGACGTGAAGGTAGTGCCTCTGTCGGAGGTGATGTGATTGGGTACCTGAATCTGGACACCCATGATGAGAGGAAAGCACTGGTACACGCTGCTGCTGATGCCTCTGTCATAGGGGCAGCTTCAGGCCATCTTGTCGAGAGGTCGACCATTGTGAGGAGGTACGGTATTGATGTTCTTCAGAGCGTGAGAGGGGTCCTACAGTGTCGATGTGGACATGGGCAAAACAGCATTGTGGTTGATTGATGAAAGGAGCCCACACCTGAATTTATGAGATGCTGGATTTTGGAGGGCTGGCAGGAGGAACATTCACGGGCCCACGACTTTGCATCTTTCGATATGCTGTGCCAGATGAAGCGCTTCTTCAGGAAGCTGACTTTGGATTGTCCTGAAGGGTATGCCAGACAGTGGACGATGTTAAAGACATGACGTCTGAGTGCCTGTTGGATCCATGGGCGTGGGTGGCCAGTACTGACATCACAGAGGATGGAGGTGGGGTTGTTGCCAGGGGGATGTCATGCCATTGTAGAGATGTTAATGAAGTCTTGCAAGCATTGAGCTCTGGGTCCTGCTGTTGCTTAGATGCCAGCTTCTTGTAACTGAGGCTGAGGTGTACTGCATCAATGGAAATTCTGGAGAGGGCATCAGCGAAGGAGTTGTGTTTCCTAGGAATGTGATGAAGGGAGCAGTTGAATTCGGCGGTGGCTGACGAGTGGTGGTGCTGACCAGGTGACCAGGCATCGGACTGTCAGCTTATAGAATGTACTTCAGTTTGAAGGGTGAAAGGCATGGCCTCCAAAAAATGTCAGAAGTGTTTGACGGTGAGGTATGCAGCCAGGAGTCGTGGTCAAACATAGAGTAGTTTGTCTCTGATTTGCTAAGTTTCCTGCTAAAAAAGTTGAGGGGTCGAGGAAGACCGTGGATGATCTGTTCCAACACAGCTCCTATGGCTACATGACTGCCGTCTGTGGACAGCAGTAGAGGATGACCTGGTGCAAGGAAAGAGAGGGCATTGGCCTTGGCGAGGGGATTTTTGGCGGAGGTGAAGGTAGCTTCCTGTGGGGGTCACCAGGCAAGGGCTTTGGGCTTGTCCTTGAGGATTTTGTAGAGTGGGGCCAATGTTGAGGTGATGTTGGGAAAGCGATAATAGTTCACCATTCTGAGGAATTCTTGTAGACCCTTGATGGTGATAGGGGTGGCAAGGGGTGGACTCCCTCAGGTGTTATGAGGTGCCCCAAGACTTCTAACCTCTAGGTGGCAAAGGAGCATTTGTCGTTTCAGATGACAAGGCCATTTTCTTGCAGGCGTTGGAAGATGATGTGCAGGTGTTGGATGTGCTCCTTTGACACAAAGAAAATTAAAATATCGTTGATGTAACAGATACAGAATGGAAGGTTTCCCAGGATGCCGTCCATCAATCGCTGAAAAGTAGCTCCTGCATTGCAGAGGCCAAAGCAGGAGTAATTGAAGGTGAAGGTGCCAAAGGGATGCCTTTGGGATTCATTGGGACCTGGAAGTAACCTTTGAGAAGGTCCAGCTTTGAGAAGATTTTTGTGCTGTGTAAGAAAATGGTCACGTTTGTGATGTTAGGGATGGGGTAGTGGTCAGCCTCAGTGATCACATTCAGCCTTCTATAGTCCCTGCACGGGCAGTAGGTTCTGTGCATTTTTGTTACTATGTGAAAAAAAGTTAAGTGTACCTTAGTTTTACCAGACCACTGAGCTGATTAACAGCTCTCCTAGGGCTGGCCTGAATAATTAGATTTATTGTATGTGGCTAAGACCCAATTGGTTACTTAGCAACGGGACCTACAGCTTATTGTGGAATCTGAACCACATTATATCACCAGAAATGACTCTTCATCAGCCAGCCAGAGACTCAAACTTGGGCCTGGCGAGTACCAGTCCACAGCTCTACCAACTCACCCAACGAAGAGCTGTTACTATGTGAAGGGGAGATGTCCAAGGACTGGATGCATTTTGACACAAACTCATCTTCTCTGTCTCTGTGAAGGTGTTCTTGCAGTAGCGGTTTTTTTGGTGGTAGGCACCAGAAACCGGAGTGTATGGAAGGGCCCAAGGTTTTAATATGGTGGAAAATGCCATGCTTGACAGGGATTTGAGGAGTTTGTCGTAGTTCAGGTTTAAAATCGTCTGGGTATGTGGTAAGCAGGTATACAAAATTGTCTTTGGAGTTGGTGACGTGGTGGGTGAGCTCTGTGGGTGCTGCAGCAATGGGCGTCGTGGACAGAATAGTGGCATCGACGAGGCACCTGTTTGAAATGTCCACGAGCAGTTGGTGGTGTGCCAAGAAGTCCTCCCCGAGGAGAGGTACTGAGGCATCCGTGATGATAAACTGCCAGTGGTACTTTCTGTACCCGAGGTTAAGGGCGAGATGCTTCTGACTGAAGGTAAGGATGGGAGAGCCATTGGCAGCTGAGTCGGACTTCGGATGGCTGTAGTCATTTGGTTGGTTGACTGGATACAGGCAGAAAGGAATGGCAAGCCCCTGTATTGACCAAAAACGAGTACCTGTGGCGGAATCAAGGATAAAAGGGACGGAGGTGCTAATAGTGCAGTGCACGTAGGATTGGATATATCAGAATTATAGTTGGATTTGTGTACATTAGTATGGGAAATGGATGAGAGTTATGTGCCCATTATGGCTGCCGTGAATGGCGGTAGCCATTTTACAGGTTTTTTGGCCATGGGCACCCTGGGAGGCAATTCTTGGTGGTAGGGCCAAATGTTCTGTGGCATCAGGAAAGCTGAAATGGTGGCAATTGCTGCTGTGTGTGGTCGGTACCCTTGGGTATCTGAAAGAGGAATGGGAGGCAGGGGTTTATCCTGGAAGTTTGAAGAGTTTGATGGCCATGAAGGCCTCTGTGGCATTAAGAAGGTTGTCTGTCGCTGAAGGGTTGGATGTTCCTTGAAAGGTGGCAAGGGCGTGGCGACAGTTTGCAGCGGCATGGGCGTCTGTCAGAATGTATGCTAGGGTGATGAGGGCATCATTGGGTGTGTCTTCGATGTCAGTCAGTGCTGCCCTTACTGATGTTGGCAAGCACTGCAGCCAGAGTGCCTTGAGGATGTCAACGGATCTGGGAGAACTGTCTGCTGCAGGAAGAAGATGGGTGAGGGCTCTCATCTCGAGAAAGATGGTGGATGGGAATTGATCACCAAAGGGTTGCTGTGCCACATCAAAGATCTGTTGTACATGAACAGCTGGGGATGGCATGAATATGTCCAGTAGGACCTTCTTCAGGTCCTCGTACTGCATGGCACTGGTGCCCTTAGCGTCCAGCCACTCCATCAGCTGGGGAAAGAGGTGGTCCAGCAGAACGGTGAGGACATAATTCGAAGTGTGACTTCGGCCCAACAGAACCAAGTGTAGGTGTTAGTCGGTGTGAAAGTCAGAAGCTCGACTTGGCCGATAGTGTTAGGAGAGGCGGAAGGGGAGGGCGGTGTGTCTTCGTCAGATCATCTTTGCTGGGTGTTGGGGCGGAAGGGATGAATAAGACGGGAGATCTTAGAGTTCTGATTCATTTACAAATGACAGTGGTATTTATATGGATTGCTGACCAATCAGTGGCCAGGAAATTTACATAGTAACTAGCAGACCAACAGTGCACATCCTTTAGATTTTAGACTTATGTCTTCTGAATATATGAAAACCAGGCGTGTTGCAGAAGTGTTGCTATCCTGCTGGCTCGACTTGTTACTAAGGAGCAAGACGTGGGAAGTTGCGGTCCTTGGGCAAGTGCGCTGCAGGTAGCGACAGACTGTCGGCAAAGTGTGGGAAACTTCCGGGGCACAATGCTAATCAGAAAAGGAATCCCAGTCTTTTATTATTAAATTTTAGATAACCTTATGTGAAAGTGTCACTGATACTTATAAGAGAAATTTGTTTATAGTTCTATTTTTATAATAATATATTTTTTATCAAAATAAATCTGGTACTGTTTGTCAATAGTGGATAGCGTGGTAACAACTATGGGAAAACAAATTAGAGTAACTTTCATCGACCAGTCGTAATGTAGCATTTACCTCCCGCCTAAACGAAGAGTAAATAGCGTGTTCCTCTCAATTTATGTTTTCTGCTTGGAGGAAAGTGAGACCTGAATTTTGGTCTATGAGGGGCTCCTTCCTAGATCATTAAGACATTTCTTCTTTTTGCGATTTGCTTTATATTGCTAAACTGGAATTATACATTTACTGTGTGAATTTTGCAATGAATTGAAATTAGTTTGAATGATGCGCTAACGGAGTGACTAACACCAATTCAGACCACTCTAACAGATCAGTCACAAGAGATACATTGTGCGCTGGTCCCTCATTCAGCACATTGAGGTAATACTTTTTCCTTGCAATGATTGTGCAGCATACCTCAATTTCCCTTGCAGAGTTAAGGCATTTAGCTTATATAAAAACTAAAAAGGGACATAAAATAAAAACGTAAAATCTCGTTTGCGCTGCAAAAAAAATTGCCATATATGGAGGCTCCTCTCACGTACACTATGCTAGGCAAAACCATCCGCTAGAGTTTAAAATTTATTTCTTATGTGCTTTGCCCTATATTTTTAAACTGGGAATATATGTTTACATTAAGTTTTACAGTGGCAGAAATATTTCTGATACAAAGAAGTTGCAATAAATGAATGGAACTTTCTTTTATTTTTATTGTATGATCGAACTCTTCTATGATTTGAAGTCGTTGTGATGGTGTTATTTAGTATTTATTGAAAATTAAGTTATATTACCAAATATGTTTTACTGCTTAACGTGAAAAGCCATGTAACATCCAGGTGTCTTGTGCTTATTATATTGTAAATTACTTTCAACAGGTCTCCACAGTGTAAACGATTGACACAAACTCCAAAAATTTAGTGAAATAGTAAAATATTAAAGAGTTCCATTGTTTTCCAAACATCAACTCATAAGTAGAAGGAGTTTTCGTTGCGCTGTCAGTCTAGGTGGGAAATACAGTACACTTCTTTACGAGCGGCTACTAAAAACAAACGTAAATTGAATTTTTATCTGTAGTCCCATAGTTTTTTCCATCAGAATGTTTGTTTACAAACAGTCCTATACTTCATTCACAAAAATAATGCGCTGTCGTTGGAAACCTTCATAACTCATAGGGACTTTCCCGGAAGAAGCTGTAAAAAAAAAAAAAGTTAACTGTTTATTTATTCTGATTCTCTGCATTAATTTTACGACATGTAAAAATTTCTCTCGCTGAGTTCAGTTATATAAGCACTATGGAAATGACCGTCTGAGGTAAAAATAGAAAATAAACTGGGTTTATTGAAAATTATAATGAAAGAATTTATGATGTTCGACTGTACTTAAACATTTTTTTCATTTCATGTCGACATTTACATTCTGTCTTCTAATTGTTTCATGTATATTTCCATTTTAGTAATTGCAGCCGATATCCGGAGAAATTTACATATAAACATTTCAGAAATTAAATACTAAGAAATGATGCAGTAATGGGATAACATGGGAAAAGTATATACCATAGATTGTAAGCTCACACTTAGCAAAAGCAGGCAAGTGATATATTTGCTCATTGATTTTTGCAAATAAACATATGATGATCAATTACGGCTTCACACACATGAATGACAAAGTTGCTTCTTCCAGTCGCAGCAAACATGGATAACTTGAACTGAATGCCACGAGATTGTGTCAGGACTGAAATCTTATAGACTATAAGTCAAGGTCAAAGTGGTCGCTACACGGAGCGTTGCGTAATCTATGAATTGGCGATCGCATTTAAATTGATTTCAAATGAGAGCGGTGATAGATGAATATCTGAAAGCTATAGAGATGTTTGACTATTTAAATGCACACATACCGAACAAACAGACCTGTTATATTTTTTCTTTGAAATTAGGCATTTCTAATGTTGGAAAAAAAATTAAATTAAAATAAATTTTGAAATAATACTATAGATAACATGAATATAGCAGAAAAATTGCCGACCAAGCCTAGCGCAATGTGGCAAATAACAAACTGCATTAGGTTTAAACATTTGATCTATCTTCAGTAGCCGTGTTATGTGTGTTTGCATTTGTTTAAATCTACTTACATATGTTTTCGGAAGTATACGGCATCTTCATATAAACAATAGTATAGAAATATACATTAAGTAATTCTTTTGTTTACTGCCATGGAACATTCACACCTTTTTATAAGACCTATTGAGGTTAAGAAAAAAAAAATATCCTTTAACGCCAGGATTATACTTTCATTCAATTCCTTTCACAAAAAGAAAAAAAAAAGGCTTCAACAACTCAGTAAAAGCGTTTTCTCTAATATTTCGGATAAACATGTTTATCGCACGTAAGATCAAAGTTCTGACAGGGCGTTGCATAAAGAGCCTCAGAAAAGCTGATCTTGAACGCTTGTTTAAACTCTTTTACTTCTTTCACATTTTGCTTTCAACCGGTAAGCCGAAGCTGTCAGTTTCAAACCACAAGGCAAAATGGTTTCTCCCTCCTCACCTCTTGGTTCTGAATGTGGGAGCAAATACATAGAAAGGAATCAGAGCTTAATGCTCAGAAACATCGTGGAAATCATGTGCTCAAGTCGGACAGCTTATTGCGTGATGGAAAAAGGCTATTTTATTTCTCAGAAATCGTTTATTCATTTCCTGTTTGTTGCAGTAATTTCAGTGAACTGTAGTAAGAGGAAGTGGTAGTAGTAGCCTAAATGAGCAGATAAATAAAGAAATACCTTCTACAATGTATAAATATTTAAACAAAGAAATTGGGTTATTGGGGTCATATCTGTTAAACATTATTTAAGCCCTGAAGCCCATGCTTTATCAGTACAAACTTAATTTTATAATAATACCTCAGTTTATCAACTATTGTACAATCCTCAATAAACGTCCTTTTTTTCAGTTGGAATCAAATATTTTATCTTCAGTTCAAAAACAAATGTAACAATTTCTTGTAAAAATCTCCAGACGCTCAGCGAAGTAGTTTTAATCTCCTTTATACAGTTTAAGACCAAAATTGAGATGCAACATCCCTTGCAAACCTCCCCACGATTGAAAATAGTTTTTATCAAGCTCCCCAGAGTTGTAACAGCTTTCCCTTTTCAGGAAAGATTGTGGTTCAAATCATCGATTTACTGAAAATAAGAAAGCAAATACACGACAGATGAATGGAGAAGAGCAGAGGGGAGGGAGGAACAATGAAAACAATATGAAAAAGAACTGCAGTATAACTAGAAATCGACATGTGTGTTCTGTCCAAATGACCGCATACTTCTTAAGTAGTGAGAAGCAGGGGAAGCTTTCCACATTTAAAAAAAAATTATCTAAGCTTGAAATTTTCATCAACGAAAGAAAGGAAAAATAGCAAGAATGAGTAATTCCCTTACAGGAAAGAATGTTACATTAAAAGAATTGACAATAAAAATGTTCTGAATTGAATGGGACCGTTTATTCTATTTTAGCCATTATTCTGGAACAAAGTAAATTTTTAATACAAAACTGATAATGTTTTCTCTAAGAGAAAACCTGGATTATGCCAGCATAGGTTCTTTCCTTGAATATGGTAATATGTGAAAAAGAGAAGAAGACCTAGTGTGGACCTCCGGACTTTTCCAGGTGATGACGGTCATCTCGGCAGATCAAAAAGCCTTCAGTATTTGCTGATCATGTACGCTCACTGATTCTCTTCCTGTCCAGTAACTCCATCAGGTTATGTAAGTTATGGTTCCCCCTGCTGATATGGTGGACGTAGAGGCTTTTATCTCTGAACTGTAAAATGTCTCTTTAACTTTTTTCTTCTCTGCTCTTCTTTCATTCCTGCAAAAAGGCCCGTGCTAAAATCTATAAAAAATAATAAGGGATATGTCAACACACATTGGTTATTTAGACTTTCTCTCTACAAGTTAAGATCACTCCGTAAGAAAATAACAAGTCTACATTAAAATTAGCAAGGATATAATAGGAACAAATACCTCTCTGCTCTTGTTACTGGATATCGATTCTCATAAAGCTGAAAATAGCAGACCGAAATTTCAATTAAAAGGTACAATTCTGCTTCTGAATAATATTCTTATCAACAGACAATAATATATGATTTTTAAGTATTAATTCACCTAAGTATATATATATATATATATATATATATATATATATATATATATATATATATATATATATATATATATATATATATATATATATATATATATTATTGTTATTTATGCGATCAATTTAATTTCCTGAAAATTATTCTTATAAATTATGACGCAATCATTGCAAAAAAAGTTTAGAAGCCAGAGTTTGAAAACCTAATAGATATTTTCCTAATCTCTTAGAACCCATATTTTCAGATACGAAACGGCGATTTCCAAAGGCCTTAGACCGATATAGAAGCCTGACGCCTAGCTTTGCAAGACGTTTTGGCAGTAATAATCTCCACTGCCCGTCGTCGGTGAATAGTGCATCGTTCCTTCTGAGGTTAAAAACAATTTAAAAAATGTATTGGTCTGTACAGATTTCCAGTTAATTTTTTCGTCATGTACATCTACTCCGAACAGTTTTCAAACCTATGGCGATTTAATAAGGAACACGAAAGACAGGAACGTTTTTCATTCAGCCACAAGAAAGATTTCGACCCAGTTCTGTATATTCTCGGCGAAATCAGTTTTTATAGGATCGATATTATTCTAATTCTATCGTGATAGATGAGGACTATATATACAGGGTGTAACACGAGTTTATGAAAATATTTTGGGAAATTAAAGAAAAAGTCCTTCTGGCCAGAGAACGCTTTATAAACAATCATTTTAAGGCTTCGTTTATCAGTGAGGTAAATTTTTAAAATAGCCGTTTAACGCAGTCCTAGGGCAAGTAAGATGGCGTATGGGATGTCGGAGGAGTAGTCAGGATATGGCCCGGGGCGAAGGTGGGGCCGCCGGGAGGGAAGTGGAGCTGATCAGTTCACTTGTTACTCTGAACAGCCTCGCTTTTCCGCGAGATAAGTCAGCGTCCGGGTTACAAGTGTCAAATTCCTGATTCATTTTGCGAGCAAGAAACTGGAGACAATGCCTTGCCGTTCCAGTAATGTGGAATATGCAGATAGGATGTTTATTTATGGGTCTTGCAAAAGTTCAGTTTCTAGATTACACGATTGTGAACTACACTATTATAATAAAGCAAAAAATGCGCCGAAGTTTCTTCTGCGCAACCGAGCTTTTTGTACAGCGTATAATCAAGGCCACCGAAAATAGATCTATCTTTCAGTGGTCTCGGTATAATGCTGTATGGGCCGCTGCCCATGAATCTTCAACCACAGCCCTGTGGTAGCGTGTTCTATATCACTGCCAGATGCATGATTGTGGCCAACTTTAAACTTAAATATATTAAAAATTACTGAGGCCAGAGGGCTGCAATTTGGTACGTTTGATGTTGGAGAGGGGACGATCAACATACCAATTTGCAGCCCTCTAGTCTCAGTAGTCTTTAAGATCTGAGGGCGTACTGACAGACAAAGCCGGCACAATAGTTTTCTTTTACAGAAAACTAAAAGGAAGTCGGCGATTAGGCCGATGTGAATAAAATGCCTCCAAATCAAGTGTATTCTTTTGATACTGAACAAAGGGGAAAAATGCATGCATCATCGAAATATCCTTCCTCTCCATCAATGGTATTCACTGGACTCTAGTAAAGAAAAGAAAAGAAAAGAAAAGCAAGTCTATTGGAATCTCCCCTCCATCAGAGATAGGCCTATTGATTGTACACCAATCAAAGATTTAAAACGTATTATAAAAAATCTCTCTTTTTCCATCAAGAGTATTGATCACACACCAGTCAAAGAAAAAAATGCACCTATGAAATGTTAGCATATTATGATTTATATTGTTCGTGTTGTATTAGTGGCGTTGCAATCGTTGCTTATGTCGATTTGTCTTGCATTTAGTTTTCTCTTTGGCCAGTCATGGCGCCACCTGCATGTAAACAAACCGTGTGTTCGCTGTTCCCGCCTCATTTCAGTCTAAAAATAAAATCTACCGACGATAACACAAGTGTCTCAATCAGCCCCTTCCTGGAACTCTTGTTAATAAGTGAAACTAATCCTAGAGGATCTAGAAATTAGTAAGGTCAACAGGTTATGGGCCCAGAACACATTGGGATTGATTGAAAAGTGTGATATCGTCTAGATATAAGAAAGTGCTAGCCTAAGCTTCCCTTGGAGACTGTTCCATCAACAAGTAAGAAGATGGCCGGTTATGAAGAAAGGGAAGAGACCTCCAAGAAGATTCTTCTACAGTGTGACGGGGCTAACTATTACCCGTGGTCGAAGAGGATCGAAGCAAGACTGATTGACAAGAACTGTTGGAATGCCATTGACCCTGGGTTTGGGTATCACATTCACGATAATGAGAATGAAGAAGATGCCTTGGCAGAGCTCAACCAAGAACAAGCCAGAGTCAATCGCCGAGCTCGGGGAGTCATTATCGAGGCGCTGCACAGCTCCACTCTCTACGATGTTGGTGAGTTTAAATTTGCAAAGAAAGTGTGGGACACACTCAAGGAAATGTATGGTGAATTTGGGATTATTCACACCATGTTGTTTTTCAAGGAAATGGCTAGGTTGGATAAAGTGCCATCAATGCCAATGGCAGATTACATTTCCAAGATGCATGAGTTGATTCAGAAGGTGAGAATGGGCGGCATTCCAATAAGTGACACTTGCTTTGCTGCTTTCTTGCTACTTGGGCTACCACTCAAGGAGTATGATGCTTTGTAAGATCCTTCGAGGGTGATCTGGATAAGCTCACATCAAGAAATGTGAAGAGCAAACTTGTGATGGAAGAAAGGCGACTATCATTGCACAACAGAGTGACATCAAGAAAAGAAGAACCTGTGGCATTGAAAGCAACGGCTAAACAGCATTCTAAGCAGAAGCAGAATCAGCAGCCTCAGAAGCAGGACACCTCTGGTGACAGTAAAATGAAGTGTTACACCTGTAAGGAGCCTGGACACAAGGCGAGGGAATGCCCAATCTGGAAGAAGTTCAAGGAGGAACGCACGAAGAAAGGGGATGCCAAGGCCTCTGTAGCTGAATTTGAAGAAATAGAAGCAGTACTTCTATGTGCCGAAGTGGATGCACATGCCTACATGTCAAAAATCATCGGTGGGAAAGTGGTTTCTGGACTCAGGTGCATCAGATCATATGTGCTGTGACATTAAGAAGTTCAAGAACATCGACCTGCAACGCAAGGGATCTGTGAAAATAGGTGATGGACATAGACTTTCAGTGGAAGGGATTGGGGTAATCGTGATTCAAGCCAAATGCAAGATTGTGCTTCAGGAAGTGATGTATGTCCCTAACCTATACTGCAGTCTGGTGTCTGTACAACAGATCACTGCCAAGGGTGCTTCTGTATTATTCGTGGGCGACCTAGCAAAGGCATCTAAGGGTGGCATTGAACTTTCATTGCTAGGAAAGAGGGAAGATGTACATTATGAATCTGGATTGGCCTAGTAAAGATAATGAGAGGAGCTACTGTGGCACTGCCTGCTCAGGTATCGATGCAGACCTGGCATCAAAGAATGGGTCATCTCAACTATGACGCTTTGAAGAAAATTCAGTTCTGGCTAACTTAAAGAAAGAAGAATGTGGAAAATGTGAAGCATGCATTGAGGGGAAGATGACAAGGCTGCCTTTTCCTGCAAGTTCATCAAGAGCATCTAAACCTTTGGTGTTAGTGCACACCGATGTTATGGGACCTTTTAATACCCCTTCATTTGGTGGGTCCATTTATGCTATTGTGTTCACAGATGATTACTCCAGGTATCTGACTGTAATGCCAATGAAGTCTAAGGATGAAGCATTGTCTAGACTCATTCAGTACAAGACCAGGATGGAGAATCTCACAGACCACACCCTACAGAAAATTAGATCTGACTTCGGAGGAGAATACTCTGGCAAAGAGCAGTTGGACAACTATCTGGCTGCAAACGGAATAGTGCATGAAAGGAGTGTGCCTTACTGTAAACAGCAGAACAGGAGAGCGGAACGACAAAATCGGGTACTTATGGAAATGGTGAGGACCATGTTATCTGAAGCTGGAGCTGACAAGAGACTGTGGGCTGAAGCTATATCAACTGCTGCCTACAACCGGAACAGGGCACCGAGCAGTGCCATCGATTATAAGATACCTCTGGAACTGGCAACAGGAAAGGAACTCACAAGCAGTGATTATGAACGCATGAGACCCTTCGGATGCAGAGCTCAGGCCATGAGAGAAGTCAGAAGCAAGCTTGATGGCAAGACTGTTGAGTGTGTCATGCTCGGTTATCAGGAGGATACAAAGGATGGATACAGGCTTTGGAACACAGAAACAGGAAGGGTAATAATCAGAAGGGACGTTGTATTCCATGAAGAGGTTTTCCCATGGAAGAAGAAGGAAGATTCCAGTGATCAGGGGAAGCAGAAGATGGACAATCTACAACTCTCGAGTGAGTTAGACTCCGAGGAGGAAACAGAGGAAAAACAGGAGCAGAAGGGAGACGGTCTGGACAAGGAAGGCAGTGAAGATGACGGGAATGGAGACGTAAACAATGAACAGATTCCTGCCTTGAAGAAATTCCAGTACTGCCTGAAGATGAAGAAGCTGAAGTCCAAGAAGAAGTCCCAGTCCTGCGGCGGTCCGCGAGTGCCTAAACCAAAGAAATGTCAGTGCCAAGAATGTCAAGACGACCCTGAGTGTTTAGTGGTCAAGCCAGATGAAGAGACCACTATCACTGAACCAAAGTGTGCCAAAGAGGCCTAGCTAGTCCCCAAGCAGAAAGATGGAAATATGCTATGGGAGAAGAGATTAAGAAACTGACTGAGATGAATACATGGGAGATTGTACCAAGGCCACCAACCAGAGTCATTGGGTCAACATGGAAGTTCAAACTGAAGACTGATGCTAGTGGCAGACCTACAAAGTACAAAGCCAGGTTGGTTGCACAGGGATTTGCCCAGAGATATGGCTTTGACTACATGGAAACCTACTGCGCCTGTAATCAAAAGAAAAACCATCCGGTTGATGCTCGCTGTGGGAGTGGAGAAGGAACTGATGTGTGAGCATGTCGACGTAATATCTGCCTACATCAATAGTGATATCAAGGAAGAAGTATACTTGGAGCAACCTGAGGGTTTTGATGTTGACAAGAGTAGGATGGTGTGCAAGCTGAGGAAGTGCCTTTACGGATTGAAACAATCAGGACAAGAATGGTACCATAAGATCAAGAAAATCTTTATAGACATGAAGTTCAACCCTCAGTTGGTGATCCTTGCCTATTCTATCATCAAGAAAGGAAATTGTATGTTGGACTATATGTGGATGACATTGCTGTGTGGGGGAAAGAAAGAAGATATTGATTGGTTTAAGAAAGAGTTGAGCCAACAAGTTGAAATACGAGAGCTGGGAGAAATATCTGATTTCTTATCACTGAGGATATTGCGAAAGGACGAGCATACCATAAGCATCGACCCGTGTGCTTATATAGATCAGATATTGGAGCAGCACGGGTTATCTGAATGCAGAGGAAAACACAGTCCTCTGAGTGCAAATGCATTCTCTATCAACAATGAACCAGACGCAGATGCCGATAGTCATGAATATAGAAGAGCCATAGGAATGTTGCTGTACGTTGCAAAACGGGACAAGACCTGACTTGAGTTTCGCTGTCAGTTATCTCAGTCAATTCTCGGCCAACCCAAAGAGAAAGCAGATGGCTGCAGTGAAATATCTTATAAAGTACCTAAAACACACCCGTGACTACTGCATAGTATTCAGGAAGAGTGGGAAGGAGGCATTGATTTTTTCTGATGCTGACTTTTGCCAACAACAAGGTGGACAGAAAATCGTTCAGTGGACTGGTGGTGTGTGTTGCAGGAGGACCTGTGGAGTGGAGGTGCAAGAAGCAAACTGTGGTTGCCACATCCACACAACAGGCGGAGTACATTGCTATGGCTAGCGCTACGCAAGAAGCACTATGGCTATGTGGTATTTTATGGGGAGATCGACGCAGTGATCTTTGCATGGTGCCATGCATCCTGCTGATAATACAGCAGCAATCAAACTTGCAGAGAAGGACATTGTCAACGATAATTCCAAGGGCGTGGATGTGAAGTATCACTTCAAAAGGATGTGGTGAAGAAGGGGTTGGTAAAGTTGCAATATGTGGCATCTCATGACAATCTAGCTGACCTTCTAACCAAGGGTTTGACTGGGAGGAAGACACAGGAGTTATGTGCAAGAATTGGACTTATCATTCCTTAATGACAGTCAGAGCCATGCCAAAGTTTTAATTTGTCCTTCTGATAAATTTTTTTTTTGCAGCATAGTAATCCTTTTATTAAATGTGATCGTGACAGATGTAGTCACGTTTATCCTTTTGTATTCTTTGCAGCAACAGTGTCTATTCAGTTCTTATGTTACTTGCTGCTTGTTCATATTACTCAATTTTTTTTTGCCGCTGTGTTATTCTTTATCTGCAGTTATTTTGTTTTTGGCTCTTGTGCTAATCATTGCATTTTTGCTGGTTTTGTGTCGTTGGCTATCCAATTTTTTTGAGGTGTCAGTTCTTGTAAAGTTCACTGCATTGCAATAAAATCAAGGGGAAGTGTTAGCATATTATGATTTATATTGTTCGTGTTGTATTAGTGGCGTTGCAATCGTCGCTTATGTCGATTTGTCTTGCATTTAGTTTTCTCTTTGGCCAGTCATGGCGCCACCTGCATGTAAACAAACCGTGTGTTCGCTGTTCCCGCCTCATTTCAGTCTAAAATAAAATCTACTGACGATAACACAAGTGTCTCAATCAGCCCCTTCCTGGAACTCTTGTTAATAAGTGAAACTAATCCTAGAGGATCTAGAAATTAGTAAGGTCAACATGAAAAAGCTTTCGTCTCTGTCAGATGAAAAAGAACGGGAACTTATTGAAAATTCCCTTTCTTATATCATTCCTGTCAAAGGTAGCCTACTCATACAGTAATCGAAACAGCTAAAAAAAAAAAAAAAAAAAAAAAAAAAAAAAAAACTGACATTATTCAAAGTTCAGTACCCTCCTACCTGCATTTCCCTTGTCATCATGACTACCGTGACTACAACTCATTCAGCACAGGCTTAGGCCTAGTCCTGACAACTGATTCAACAATTCCGTGACGAGGCGGCAGGACACTGCGCTAGAATTCAAAGATCACAAATAAATGTAGCCATGCAACATTTACACTACTTTCTAATCTAGATGCTTAAAGCTAATCATTAAAATTACATTACTTGAAGTCTGTTCGCAGGTGATTTACAAGTTGAAATGACTATCATGTTACAATTTTCAATAACCTGCAAGAAAAAAAACACAATTAAAAGATGCCTAATGTGCTTCATCAACCCTGCCTCCCCCACCCTATATCCCTGACTACTCCGACATTCCGTGCACCGTCTTGCCCGCTGGTAGCGTTAAACGGTTATTTCAAAAATTCACCTCGCCGACAAACGAAGCCTTAAAATGCATATATTTATAGAACATTTTCTGCTGAGAATGACTTTTTCCTTCATTTCCCAAGATATTTGCATAAACTCGTGTTACACTCTGTATATATGATAATTTTATACTTGAAGTTACACTGGTCTTAGGTTTTCATCTCTCTCTCTCTCTCTCTCTCTCTCTCTCTCTCTCTCTCTTCTCTCTCTTTCTCTAATACTTTAGAGATATAACTTTCATTTTTTTATGTAAGGAGGACATCTACATGCCACCAAAACAGTGACTAATCTTGACATATATTTTGCGTAAATCGGGATTAATCTTAATACATGCTATGAAAGAGGATGCTTTTTATTCCCGAACAGATTGCCATGTCCGGAAACATTTTTTCAGTATTCTACCTTATTAGATTTGCTATTTCATTCTTCTCTTTTAGGATGACAGTTATGTCTAATTGATGTATACAAGGCAAAAGGAGTTTGCCTTGCTGGCATGCTATGCTCTAGACTTAATGATCTTAATAAATTTTGTTAACATTGCTCATAAAGGCGAGATCAATGGTATGTTTGCAAGGATAAGAGGGATGCAGAGAAACTTTTTCAAATGACGCAGTTCCAGCCTTCATCAGAATGTGAGAAGTGAAAGCCTCGCGCATGAATATTTGAAAACCGTTTGGGTATTTTTGAAAGACCTAATTGTTCAATGAAAGTTAACATCTTTAAATCCTCAATCATAAATGATTTGTGTCAATTTTGTGAATTTGAAAGTAGACATGAAATATTCTGCATCGTGAACTAACCACTTCTCAGCTGTTGTTTCCGAAAGCAGTGATTAAGGGTCCACAATGTTTTTGTACTGATACGGGTCGCTGCTGGGTTGAGAGAGAGAGAGAGAGATAGACAGGGAGAGAGAGAGAGAGAGAGAGACATGAATAAGTACCAGAATATTATTGCACGGACGTTGAAGGCAGATGGGTTGGGAGAGACAACCAGACAGACAGACATACATACACAGACAGCTCATACGTTAAGGCCTCATTAAGGCAACCCTCACCCAACCAGGGTAACTCATTAATGAGACATTCTCTCTCTCTCCTCTCTATTATATATATATATATATATATATATATATATATATATATATATATATATATATATATATGTATATATATATACTGTATGTAATGTTTGATTTTAAATCACGAAATAGGTAAAAACGTGATGAATACACGAACAAAGTTACAGCCACGAAGGAAAAGTGAAACAATGAGATGCTAAGTACTGTACTTTCACTTTTCCTTCGTGGCTGTAACTTTGTTCATGTATATATATATATATATATATATATATATATATATATATATATATATATATATATATATATATATATATATATATATATATATGTGTGTGTGTGTGTGTGTGTGTGTGTGTGTCTGTGTCTGTGTATGTGCATCTATACATACGTTTTACACTTATCACATTTTCATATATATACACACATACACACACACACACACACATATATATATATATATATATGTATGTGTGTATGTGTGTGTGTATGTATGTATGTATGTATATATAACCTACACTTGGTTACACGTAAATAGTAATGCTCCTCAATAGTCACAAATCTCAGTCTAGGAAGAAATCTTATAGATTTTAGAAATTTTAGGTTTATGTTACTAATCTTGAGAGGAAAACACAAGACAGATAAACGATCCTCTGAGGATCTTGGGATGAAAGGTGGCAGATGTAATGTTGTGTTTACCTGAAGCTTCATATTTCTTATCATTGTAATTTTATATAGATTCCTTTCGTTCCGAGCGAAAATCTTCAGGTGAAAATTCACCATCCATATTTTCTACTTGCTTGCTGTTAAGAATAGATATATTTTTTAGATAAAGCTTTAGGTGAACCTAATGAATGTACTTTCAGTTAACCTATTATAGACTGCATGAGTTACGTAGTGTTATTGTATTTCATTGTGAAATTAGTAAAAAAAAAAAATACAATATTCTCTTTTTAAGAAATTAAGTTTTAATGTGCCTGAATGGTAATGAAATTGACGCTTTAGTTTGTTTTCAGCAATAAAGAAGATTTTGATCTACTTTACTTTAGTCTGCATATCAACTCTTGAAATTATAAACAACACTAAGTACAATCAATATTTGTTGACAATAGCAAGGAAACAATTATCATACGCATTTGAAGATGATGGATAGTAACCGCGCAATAACTCCTTGCTGCTGAGAGAAAAGGCGTTGGTGACTGGTACAATACATGTACGTGCATACGCTACCGCGGTCGAAGCAATGACAGGCAGGGCAGCCGATCGAGACTACAAAGTCTACCCCAAAGCCAAATCAAAGTCCTTCAAAAGAAGGCATCAAGGTTACCACATACAAATGGGACAAAAAAGCAGGTTAAAAAAAGAAGATAGTAACAAAGCAATGGCTTCCACGGCACCGAAGAGAAGTTCATTTATTACTCGGATTAGACGCTCATTTTCGTTACTGTAACAAATTCATAATTGCGGAATGGGCAGGAAGTTACCACAGAGAAAACGTACCGTAGGCTGATATTTATTAAACTACAAGCTCCTGTTATAAATATTAATTATCAAGTAAACAAAGAGAGATAATTGTTGATTGTAGCACATAAATAATGCAAGAAATTAATAAGAAGAAAGTATATGCTAAAATGACTTGCTTTACTTGAAAATATCACTAAAATCTAGTGTGCAAAATCACAATGTAAAGTTGAATAGTAGGTTCTTATTATTTAGGCAGTATTACGGGAAAATTCGGATGAAAAGGAAATATATCTGAATATCATTATTAGGTAATCAGAGGGACTATAGGAATACTTCAGTCAGACCATATAGGCTATATATATATATATATATATATATATATATATATATATATATATATATATATATATATATATATATATATATATATATATATATATATATATATATATATATATATATATATATATATATATATATATATATATATATATATATATATATATATATATATATATATATATATATATATATATATATATATATATATATATATATATATATATATATATATATATATATATATATATATATATATATATATATATATATATACACACATGTCACCACTGTTCTGTATGTATATATATATATATATATATATATATATATATATATATATATATATATATATATATATATATATATATATATATATATATATATATGTATATATATATGTATATATATATATATATATATATATATATATATATATATATATATATATATATATATATATATATATATATATATATATATATATATATATATATATATATATATATTATATATATATATATATATATATATATATATATATATATATATATATATATATATATATATATATATATATATATATATATATATATATATATATATATATATATATATATATATATATATATATATATATGTATATATATATGTATATATATATATATATATATATATATATATATATATATATATATATATATATATATATATATATATATATATATATATATATATATATATAGATATATATATATATATATATATATATATATATATATATATATATATATATATATATATATATATATATATATATATATATATATATATATATATATATATATATATATATATAGATATATATATATATATATATATATATATATATATATATATATATATATATATATATATATATATATATATATATATATATATATATATATATATATATATATATATATATATATATATATATATATATATATATATATATATATATATATATATATATATATATATATATATATATATATATATATATATATATATATATATATATATATATATATATATATATATATATATATATATATATATATATATATATATATATATATATATATATATATATATATATATATATATATATATATATATATATATATATATATATATATATATATATATATATATATATATATATATATATATATATATATATATACATACTACAGAGACAGTACGGACGAGACATGCACAACTGTTTGAGACTTCAAATCC
Source organism: Macrobrachium rosenbergii (assembly GCF_040412425.1). NCBI lineage: Eukaryota > Metazoa > Arthropoda > Malacostraca > Decapoda > Palaemonidae > Macrobrachium > Macrobrachium rosenbergii. Next base: position 60,916,707 of record NC_089794.1, on the reverse strand, counting down.
CCACCTAACCGTAGGCAAAGAAGAGTAGCGGCTGATCTCATTAGTGCTAATGGTAGAAATCACAATATATGTACTCAAGGGACAGTACCGACAAACAAACAGACCGTTAGAGATTACAAACTCACACCTGATAGGTGTCAAGGGGAAGGACAGTAAAACGGATTAGTGCGGAGAAAAGTATATAGGCGTCTTAAACGTATACATGAAAATGAAATAGTTGATCCAAAGCAGTCCGTAGACCACCAACACCAACCAAGTCTATGTCGTTAATTTACCAAACAAATACCGGGATAGAAATGTGAAAAGCTATTAAAAGGAAATGAAAGCCTATTAAAAAATTTGTGTGTGACCTCTATATCGGTACCGTATATATATGATACAATAAAAGCTCACAAAACAGTGCTCCGGCAAAGCTAATTATTAGCTCAGCTGATTCGACTTCGTACAGTCTAGCAAAGTACCTGGTGGATATTCTTAACTCATTGGTTGGTACCATCTCTGGACCTAACATAAGAAAGATGTGGACCTGATAAATAAACTAAATGATATATAGATTAATAGTGCGGTATAACTATTCACGAAGATACCTAATGACGACAAAGTCTGGACGTGTACGAATGGCGTTTCTCTGTAAGGTAGTGAAAGTTGATCACCTTTTGGTCAAAGACTTCTTGTGTTCGACAAGGTCACCTTCACTCCCATAGTTACTAACTGTAAGAATGTTACTTGGTCTGTCCTCATGACAAGAAAGAACATATGAAAACACATATATGTAAAATATGTTCCTACAGTTCTATAAGAGGTGCAAAATAATGAGCAGGAGAACGAGTATTGCTAGTTTATTCAGAATACAGGCTCCTTATAAAGCGGCGTGCGGATGTCACACAGAGGAATACAATAGGATTCAGGTGACCCGAGGTCAATTACAAGTAACATAAAAGGTAAGTTAACAAGAATTGACATAACAACATTCTAACACATGTGCAAAGAAAACAGATTCAAATGAATTAGTAATAGATACATATTTACACAGGAAAAATATGGCTAATTTTGCTTGACTCAATCTCGTAGGAGCGTTATCGCAGAAAACAGGCGGTTCACCATAGAAAACCTGCTTAGCAGGGACTTTATAAATACTCCCCACAGATGTGGGTAACGTCTGATTAAACTAGGTATCTGCTGGGCCGTTGGAGAGTGCCGCGGCTCCAAAGTCAGCTGAGGGTTGCGGTGTGAGGGGAGTGGCTGGCTGTGACGCTGGCTGGGTGCTTCCGGGGGCGGCAGAGCAGCTTTCTTTTGGGGTGGCTCGGCTGCGGAGGCGACGGTTCTTACGGAGGGCACTGCGTGGTATCGTCTGCGCCATCCTCCAGCAGGGCGGGCTTGAGACAGTGGACTGACACCCAATCGTCCTTCCTGTGCAGGGCGAGGCGGAATGCTTTGGTGTTCCGCTTGAGCATGCGGAAGGACCCCTTGTCGGGCCTGGTTAGTGGAGGGCGGATGGCGTCGTTCCTGACGAAGACGTGGGTGGTGGAGGACAGGCCGGGAGGCGTGAAGGTTGCTGACCTATCGATATACGTCTGCTGGCAGGGGGTGAACTTCTCAACTATGTCACGGAGCCTCTGGACTGACGGGTTGTGGCGATCTCCCGTGACGAGTTCGCCCGGGGTTACGAGGGGCTCCCTGTAGACTTTCTCTGCTGCGGACAGATCGCCGCTGGCTCTGGGAGCGGTCTTCAGTCTGAGGAGGACCCAAGGCAGCTGGTACTTCCAATCCTCGGCAGTGCAGCGGGCCACGAGGGACGCCTTCAGGGATCTGTGGAATCTCTCCACCAGTCCGTTGGCTGCGGGGTTGTAGGCGGTGGTGGTGTGGTGAGAGGTCCCCAGCAGGCGTGCCAGGGTGGACCACAGCTCGGTAGTTATGTGGTCCGAGACACCGAACCGGCTGATCCAGCTGGAGAGGAGGGCCTCGGCGCACACACTGGTGGTAGCTTCCTGCATGGGTGTCGCTTCAGGCCACGTGGTTGAGTGGTCGATGATCATCAGGAGGTATCTGGCCCCACCTGATGGGGGAAGGGGGCCTACAACGTCGACATGGATGTGTCCAAACCGCCTCCCCTGCTGGGGAAACTTGCCTATCCCTGTCTCGGTGTGATGCCCTATCTTGCTGGTTTGGCACTGGATGCACTGTCTTGCTCAGGCCGTCACGTCCTTCTGCTTACCGTGCCAGACGAACTTCTCTGCCAGCAGCTTGGCCATCGTCCTGCCGGAGGGGTGGGACAGCCTGTGGATGACATCGAACACCAGACGGCGGCGGGAGGTGGGTACCAGAAGGCGAGGTTGGCCGGTGCTAATGTCACACAGCAGTGTTGGCCCCCCGGGGGTGAGGGACACGTCCTTCCACTTGAGGGACGTGATGGCGGTGTGGTAGGCTGGAGTCTCTGGGTCGGTGGTCTGCTCCCGGGCGAGGTCTTCATAGTTGATCCCAAGTTGCACCATGTTGAGGTCGATCCTGGAGAGGGCGTCTGCTACAGGGTTCTTCCTGCCGGGGAGGTACTTGATTGTGCAGGTGAACTACGCGATGGCCACGAGATGCCGCTGCTGCCTGGAAGACCATGCGTCCCCCTGCTTAGTGAAGGCGTGGACCAGCGGCTGGTGGTCCGTCCAGATTGTGAAGGGCGTACCCTCCAGGAGGAACTTGAAGTGACATACCGCCTGATACACTGCGCAGAGTTCCATGTCGAAGGTGCTGTAGTGGGACTCTGCAGGGCTGAACTTTTTGCTGAAGAAAGCGATGGGCTGTGGGGCTCCGGCGATGATCTGCTCCAGGACGGCCTCAAAGGCGACGTTGCTGGCATCTGTCGTCAGCTAAAGGGGGCGCTGGGGTCCTGGTGGGCCAAGATGGTTGCCTCGGCGAGGGCGGCCTTCATTAGGGAGAAGGCCTGCTGCTGGTCGGGTCCCCAGACTGAGGAGTTCGGGTGGCCCTTCAGAATCTCCGTCAGGGGGGCCATGGTGTGTGCCACCCCGGGGATGAACCTTCTGTAGTAGTTGACCATCCCGAGGAATTCTTGTACGGCCTTGACGGAGGTAGGGGCGGGGAACCTGGTGACGGCTGCGACCTTTGATGCGAGTGGACAGACGCCCTCCTGGGATATCTCATGGCCCAGGAAGTCAGCTTTTTCGACGCCGCAGGTGCATTTACTGAACCTGACGACGAGGTCATTCTCCTGCAGGAGCTGCAGGACCTTTCAGATGTGTCGCAGGTGCTCTTTGGGGGATCTGGAAAAAATTAGAATATCGTCTATGTAACAGACGCAGAAGTTCAGTCCCCCAGGATGCTGTCCATCAGCCTCTGGAAGGTTGCCCCTGCGTTCCTCAGGACGAAGGTGGAGAAGGCGAACACGTAGAACTCGAAGGGCGTGATGATGGCGATTTTGGGGATGTCCTTGGAGCAACTGGTACCTGGAAGTAGGATTTTAAAAGTTCTAGTTTAGAGAATATCTTGGCCCCGTGAAAGGAGGCCGTGAGATCTTGCTTGTTTGGTAGTGGGTAGTGATCTGGTTCAGTTGCGAGGTTGAGCCGCCTGTAGTCGCTGCAGGGTCTCCAGGAGCTGTCCGGTTTCTACACCATGTGAAGGGGAGAGGCCCACGGGCTGGAGGCCTTCTTGCATATGTCCATTCACTCTATTTGGCGAAAGCGTTCTTGGCCTCCTGAAGGCGCCGAGGGGGAAGCCTCCGGAACTTTGCGTGCATTAGGGCCCTTCGTCTTAATGTGGTGGTAGATTCTGTGCTTTGCCGGGGCCCCAGGTACCTGGAGCAGTTCGGGCTTGAAAACGTCAGGGAACTCCTTCAGCAGCTGGGTATACTGGTGTGGGGCGATGGAGCAGATGGTGGGCGCTGGGGCCCGTCGCCAGGGGAAGGGACTGGCGGGAGTCGGTGTCCAATAGACGCTTGCGACCGATGTCGACTGCCAGCCCAAAGTGGGAGAGGAAATCCGCAGCCTGGAGGGGGGTCCTCACGTCCGTGACAATGAAGTTCCACGTGCACCTCCAGCCGAGGATGGAGATCGACAGGAGCCTGGTGCCGTAAGAGAGGATGAGGGACCCGTTGGCGGCTGTCAGGAAGGCAGCCGAGTCTGGCGGGCGTTTGCGGTCTTCTCTGGATGGCAGGAACACTGACTGAATGGCCCCAGTGTCGACCAACATCATCCTACCGGAGACAGTGTCGCGGACGTAGAAGCCCAATGGTTTAGGGCTCCTGGGTTCCTCTGCTGCCATGGTGGCCTGTTCTGTTGGCTGCCGCCTCCCCGTTTTTTGGAGTGGTGAAAGAGCAGGGTGGGTGGCAGTTCCAGGCATCCTTGCCATGCCACTGGTGGTAGTAGCAAGGCCCTGGTGGATGTTTCTTGTGGTGGTATGCTGGCCACCTCCTGGTGATGGAGCTTATCTCCTCTGCATTATTCTCCGGTTAGAGGGGGCTGATGGGGTGTGCAGGCGTGGATGCCCGCTTCACTGCCCTTGTGGAGTCCGTCAACCACTGCGCCGTCCTGATCAGGTCCTCGGGCGGCAGTGTGTAAGGCTCAAGGATGTGGGTTAGAACCTCCGGGAGGAGCTGACGGAGGAAGTTCTCCCTTGATAGGCTAATCTCTGACTGCCAGGAGGTTCTGGTCATGCCGAGGGTTGTTGACGAGGTCAGGGGCGTGGGCGGCCCTCTCGGAGACCGGCAGGGAGCAGGTCTCGACGAGAGAGGTTTTCAGATGCTGGTAGGTGATGAGGCGTGCGGCAGATACCCACAGGACAAGCTTCCTGTAGACCTCCTCCAGGAGGGCGTTGATCACGGCGTCTGCTTGCAACACCCCGTCGGTAAGTCCCTCCAGCCTGAACTGCTCCTCGATCCTGTAGAGCCATGATGATGGGTTGCTGTGTGTGAAGGGCGGCAGCTTTATGGTGAAGGTGGACTTAGTCTGTTCTGTCAGGGCGGGCAGCGCGTGGGGAGCGGGTAGCGGTGTGGAGGAGTGTGCGAGCCTTGGCGTGGGGGAGGGCGTGGGCGGGTTCTGCACGAGGGAGACATCTGAGTCCACGAAGTTCGCGGTTAACTGTATGTGGGAGGGAATGTCCACGTCCATACTCACTATTGCCCTCGTACTTGGAGTGGGTTACTCGTGTCAACACACACTTGGGAGAGCGCGCCGTGTGGGTCCGCTAATGACGCTGGTGATCTGCTGACGAGAGTCAGCAGGCCCAAACACTTTGTTAAAAGCGCCATGTTTAGGCCGTTAGGGGCATGGGGTAGTTCATGGAGCCAAGACTAGGTCGCTTTATGAGTCTGCTAATGGCTCCGGGAACCACTCCAGGGGTCACCACTATAAGAGGTTCAAAGTAATGAGCAGGAGAATGAGT